>NW_019397357.1:64649-73256 GCF_000591075.1 Eurytemora carolleeae
ACAAAAGTTTTAGTAATTTGGGTCTTGACTCTTGATAGACACTTCTTACAGTATTCAGAGACACAGGGTCAGAGAGAGAAAATGGCAAACTAGAGAAACTTTAGCCAGGGGTGTATATCACCCCTGCACACAAATGGAAAAGAAAAAAACTGAACTACAAGAAACATTCAAGGTCTGCATTAATCTTTTAACTCTGTATTAACCTGGACAATGAAAGTTTTTTACGTATCTAGATTCTGATTTTTCTATTATTGGCAGCTTTAAATATACTCCCTAATAACAAACCTGGTTAGCTGTTATTAAGTATCCGCACTCACTCGTCAGAAAGACATTATTTCTATTGATTGAATCTGGTTCTATCTTTAAGCATCAATCGAGCTCAGAACAGTCAGGTTCTTATACAACTCCAGTTTTAAAATTTGAAAATAAATTGTTAAACAACAGTTTTAATACATCGTTGACAAAAGATTATCAAAGAGCGACATACATTCGTTAACTAACAGAAAAACTAAATAAAAAAAAAGGACTTCTGCATTTTTTAATTTAAAAAAGAAACAATCTTTTTGAAAACGATTGTTTTTGTCGTTTTTTACGTCGTTAACAAAATGATTCTTTTGTTTTTCAGGAAAGTGAAAAAAAATCCATACATAACCAAGGAATAACCGAATGAAACTGATTTTATTCAAATTTCTGAACTGGGAATTCTTGAATTGTGGATATTAAGATCAAGTATTGATTGATCTTTTGTTATTCTACTGATTAATTTAATCTTTATATGATATCCCGTGAAGTGCAGAAAACGAACAGCCAATCAAAAGCCAATTTTGAGTTCCACCAATGAGAGAAAAGAAAAATTGCTACTATTCAAAAGCAAAAGAATTCATAAGTGCCTACTGGGGATACCTGGATCAGACGATCGGGATTGCATGGGTATCAAACACAAAATTTCCCATCTGTGAACAAGGTAAGGATAGCTGATTGGAGCTGATTGGATTGACTACACATAAGTTTGACCTCAGGTTCTTTGAAAAAAAAAAAATGTTCAAAAAAATATTCCTGATGAGCTGAACCACAAGTATCCAGGCATTTCAGCAAAATATTCCCGTTACCTAAATTTCTAAAGAAAATATTATTTCAGTCTCCTCAAACAGATAATTTCAAAATTTCTTTTTATTGTAAAAGAAGAATTACAAATTTACAATTATTACAAAGTTACAAATTACAAAATTACAAATTACACTTCAATCAAAATAAACTTTCATAATTCGTCTCCTTTGAATAATTGATTATAATACAGGGTTACCCACAAAGGATGAGACTACAAAGACGACTTTACATATTTCATACTGTCTGTTTTCTTATATTCCTGATTCCATGCAATTAAAACTTTGTGGGTTTGTCGGTAACCCTGTATGTAGGTTAGTCAACCAGCTTAAAAAGAAAGAAAAAAGGAAATGTTTAAACTATATTTTAAACTGTGGCAGATAGAAAGGAAGGCTGGGTTAGATCAAGAAAAAAAAAATAAATGTTTAAACTGAATTTTAACCTGTGGCAGATAGAAAGGAAGGCTGGGTTAGATTAAGAACGAAAAAAAGAAATTTTTAAACTTGTTGACTTTAAAAGTCATTATAATAAAATAAAAGAGATCCAAATGGATATTTCTAACATTTATTTAATTAAAACAAAAGTTTTGAAATATTTGCCCAAGAATGGGTTAAAAT
Source organism: Eurytemora carolleeae (assembly GCF_000591075.1). NCBI lineage: Eukaryota > Metazoa > Arthropoda > Copepoda > Calanoida > Temoridae > Eurytemora > Eurytemora carolleeae. The sequence goes on from NW_019397357.1 coordinate 66,371, forward strand.
TGGTTGGTTTAGAAATTAACAAAGGAATTAATGATGGATATTTGAGGGTACTTCATGGGAGTGATGTAGAGCTTCATGTTGGTGGAGCAGATCAACAGGAACTGGAACAACAGGGCTTACCCAACCTAGTAGGCAGAGATCGTGGTTTTATCATGATGCTATTGAGCGATTATGTTGTCTCTGGAATGCATGATAAACTGGGAACCCTTCGGGTAAGCACGTCTGCTGCTAGCTGAGTATCTGCGTCATCATCATAAAGGAGTCAAGAGGCTCCCTGTGTCGGAGCTGTTACTAGCTCAACTCTCCTAACCTGACTGAGGGCTGGGATGTGTAAAGGGGTGAGGAGCAAGGGGGACATGTGGGTGCTTCATAGCGGAAATGGATACACACGTCTTAAGAATAGACCACGGCATCTGAGTCGGTAAAATCGTCTTCCTTATATTTTGAATTTGTGTTAACAAACTATATTTTAACCTGTGGCAGATAGAAAGGAAGGCTGGGTTAGATTAAGAAAGAAAAAAAGAAATGTTTAAACTATATTTTAACCTGTGGCAGATAGAAAGGAAGGCTGGGTTAGATTTTCCATAAAGATGAGGGAAAGCAACTTCTAATATCGTTCCTTTACTCTGCAGTTCCCTGAAATTTTCAAAACGATTTGTGAAAATGTTGTAAGCCCTTCATTTTGTTTTGGGTTTATAGATTTCACTAGAAGGGAATCTAACATTTGGCGTACTTTCCCGTTTTGCCTTATTAATATATAGTCTGTATTTCTACTGTACTGCTTGCCCTGGCTAGTTAAAATTATATCAAGGGAGGGGGATTTTACTTTGGAAACCATAATTCAAGTTTTAAAGAGGGGGGGGCGCCCCCTCTTTTATGCGCCCCTGGTTTTGGTTTAAAATACCTGAGTGTTACAACGGCTGGCCTCACTGAATCAAATTGTTCTGCAAAACATTATAAACTGTACAGTGTACAGTGTACATGCTGTATGTACATGTTGTGAATTATTGTGACGTGCAGTGTCATTTCATTCTTTTAAAAATCATGTCCTCCAACAGTTCAAACAAAACAATTTTAGTTTATACTATCTATATACTTTGCTTGTCGGTCTGTTTGTATCCAATAAACGTCAAAATGGCTGAAACCGATCTGGCCCAAATTTGTTAAGGCAACCCACATGACCGTCAAAGTTTAACAATTTAGCCTCGTATAAAATATTGAAATTCATTATTTTTGAAAATGCGTTAATTTGAATTGAAAAATCTGCCAAAATTTATTGAAGGGTACAAAACGCCACTTTCAGAGCATCAGTTAAAAGCTAACAGGGCCCTAAAAGCCCAGGTTTCTTGAGAGAAAATAAGCACATTGAAAAACGAACTAAAAACTATTTTATTACATCAGAATAAATAATTTCTCCTCTGCATTTGTTTCGCAAAATATTAGTATTTTCCCCTTAAAAATGTTCGCAATTGTTTTTTTCGCGAAATCTTTGCATTTATTATTTCGCTAAAATCTTGCATTTTTTTCGCGAAACAGATTAAAGCAAAGTTCTCGAAAAAAGCAAAAATTTTCGCATTTTTCGCGAGGGAACAATGCGAAAAAATTCGAAGTTAAAGAAATTTTTCGTTAAAAATGCGACATTTTCGCGAAACGATTTACCCTTTTCGCTGGAAACCCTATTAACAGTGTACTGACATCCTAGATAAAAATAGATTGCTCATGCAACTGTAAAGCTGAGAATTGTACAACCCCTTGTACATCAGGACTGAAATGTACAGTGTACTAAAATGTACAGTGTGTACTAAAATGTACAGTGTACTAAAATGTACAGTGTGTACTAAAATGTACAGTGTACTAAAATGTACAGTGTTCTGAAATGTAAAGTATACTGAAATGTACAGTGTACTAAATGTACATTCAAAATTTACAGTGTACTGAAATGTACAGTGCACTAAAATGTACAGTGTACTAAAATGTACATTCTACTAAAATGTACAGTGTACTGAAATGTACAGTGTACTAAAATGTACAGTGTACTAAAATGCACAGTGTACTAAAATGCACAGTGTACTAAAATGTACAGTGTACTGAAATGTACAGTGTACTGAAATGTACAGTGTACTAAAATGTACAGTGTACTGAAATGTACAGTGTACTTAAATGCTAAGTTTACTACAGTGTACAGTATGTTTCCTAGATAAATGAGGAAGGGTTCAAAAAACTGATCTATTAGCTTCTGAGCATACTTTATCCGTCCTGTGTCCTCCTGCAACAAAAATAAAAATATAATATTGCAAAAAAATTTATAATTTACTTTTTATATTTATATCCATGTACACCTTTAAATCTTATCAGATATTTATTTTATTTGGATCTAATAAAAAACTTATAAACGGCTGAACCGATTAGTCCAGCAGATGAATTAGATATTTCCAAATTTACAGGGAAGTCAAGGGAATTTTACTGTCGCTTGCACTTTAAAAATGGCAACGTTTAGAGTTAAAATCTAAAATATTGTTAATTATAAAGCCTTAACAGTCTCGTATTTTATAAATTGAATACTTTTTTATTTTTAAATATTCAACAATATCTGCAATAAGGTGTCCACAGATGACCTACTTTTGAAAAAAAAGTTGCGCGTGGTAGCTATTCCCAATCCCATTCCAATGTGTACCACCGTGAGAACTAGTTAAAATTTTTTGCTCAATATCTTTGAAACTCTAGGATATAATCGCTGTCAAAGTTTGAAAAGACCTACACAGCTCCAAAATATTTTTTTTTCCTTTTCTGCGTTATTGTCCATCAAGATATTATCTGCTGAAATTAAATTATTTAAAAAGTTGTATCCAAAAAACGAGCATTTCGAACTGTTTTTTTTATATAACTCATTTATTTTTAATATTTTTTCAAAAATTGCAACAGAACCGAGTTCTCTGATTGAAAAAAATATGTAGCATTTTATGCTATTTTTTTTACTTTCTTAAGTACTTTTCAAAACTTTGGTGGCAATTATTTCCTAAAGTTCAAGAGGTGTCGAAGTGCAATGGGAAAGTTACTGCGCTCATCGTGCGATCCATTCTTTAAAATTAGCAATCATTTGTGGACACCTTAACCTGCACTGCAATGCTAAAAAGTAAAAGATATAAAAAATATTGCATCAAGGAATAAAGAAATGTGAACCAACCTTGATAAAAGTATATTTCTCAATATTATTTCTTTTGATGAAAGCTAGACCATCAGCATGGAACCTAAACAGGACTCATCTTAGTTGTCTTTTAAGAATAGTATATTGCATACAGGGGGACACGAAAAAAAGAGTGAAAATTGTCTGTAATGTGCATAAATTGTAAAGCATGTGCTTTGGACAGATTATTATGTACAACTAATATATTGCGGAGAAGGGTTAAAGTAAAGTGTACAGGAACATTTTATAGTTTACAGTATGCAGTGCACAGCTATCAATGTACAGTGTACAGCCCGTAATGAATAATTTACAGTTGCAATCAATGTACAGTGTACAGCTATCAATGTACAGTGTACAGCCATCAATGTACAGTGTACAGATATCAATGTACAGTGTACAGCCAGCAATGTACAGTGTACAGCTATCATTGTACAGTGTACAGCCATCAATGTACAGTGTACAGCCATCAATGTACAGTGTACAGCCATCAATGTACAGTGTACAACCATCAATGTACAGTGTACAGCCATCAATGTACAGTGTACAGCCATCAATATACAGTGTAAAGTTATCAATGTAACGTGTACAGCCATCAATGTACAGTCATTTATCAATGTACAGTGTACAGTCATCATTTACAGTGTACAGTCATCATTGTACAGTGCACAACCATCAATGTAAAGTGTAAAGTTATCAATTTACAGTGAACAGTCATCAATGTACAGTACACATCCATCAATGTACAGTGTACAGCCATTAATGTACAGTGTACAGCCATAAATGTACAGTGTACAGCCATCAATGTACAGTGTACAGCCATCAATGTACAGTGTACAGCTATCAATGTACAGTGTAGAATCTTCAGTTTACCTTGCTAACGCCTTCAGCACAGATCTTAACTCGTTCTAATTGAAAATTCACAATCATATGAGGAAAAATAAATTTATTGAATATTACGGAATATTTTTAACATATTCTAGGGCAGCTTTGTCTGTTAAAATATTCTGTTAGACTAGAAGTAATAACCGCTTTATATTAATAGATTTCAATGCCAAAAATTACTTTTTGCTGAAAATACAATAAATTTAAATAAGCACATTGAAAAACGAACTAAAAACTGTGTCCCATCCCTACTGACAAGTGACAAGTACCCGCTCTGGGTTGAAATGAGATGAATCCAATGTCAAGGTGAATGCAAGAAAGCTAAAAATCTGCAGACTTGCAAAAATATTCGCAAAAAGTGAAATCGGTCCAACACCTTGATTCCCTGGATAATTAGTAGAAACTTGTCAAAATCAAATTAATTAAAAAATAAAAATTAGAAAGTATTTTCAATTATTGGAAAAAAGTAACAATAATACGTTTTAATTTTTGATTTTTGTCTTATAATTGACTGTACAGTGGTAGGTAAAATAATATAAATAAAATTTAAGGTCGATCTTCTATCTTTCTAAAATATTTTATTATTTTGTAAAATCAAGGTTTGCATTTTCATATTTTTGGCATTGTTTTGAAGTTTCAAAGACTAGGTGCCTATAGTGTTGAGGATAGAATGGGCTAGTGGGCCCGAGCTCTGCTCTGCTCTGAAAAATTGTTTTATGCGAAACTTTGCGAAAAAAAAAAATTCCGCAAAAAGCAAAGAAACTTAGATTAGAACTTTTATTACATCAGAATAAATAATTTCTCCTCTGCATTTGTTTCGCAAAATATTAGCATTTTCCCATTAAAAATGTTCGCAATTGCTTTTTTCGCAAAATTTTCGCATTTATTATTTCGCTAAAATCTTGCATTTTTTTCGCGAAACAGATTAAAGCAAAGTTCTCGAAAAAAGCAAAAATTTTCGCTTTTTTCGCGAGGGAACAATGCGAAAAAATATACAGTGTACTGAAATGTACAGTGTACTAAAATGTACAGTGTACTGAAATGTACAGTGTACTAAAAAAAGAAAATTATTTGCCAAAGCAAGCGACATCTACGGCCATCGAACCTCTGATTTACATAATTTGAAATACAAAAGCACATATAAACTTTACACATTTTTGCAAACCCAATGTTAAAACTGTTAAAACAGAATGAATAACCTAAAGGTTTTATAAAACATTAAAAACCATTTTTTAATAATTTTATTTTAACTATCAACCCTTTTTTATGTATTTAGAAAACACTGATGCATTGAAATTTTGGAACGGTGCCCAGTTATCTCTGATACATTGTGTCTAAGTAAATATGACATTGTCACGTTTTGTGGGACACCCTGTATATACCTGATCCTCTAGATCCGTATGTATGAAAACAGATGAAGGCAATGGGGGTAAATATTCTCCCTTTATAGGATGCCGAAAATAGTCTATAAATAGTGTATCCTAAAAATGTAAGTTTTTTTTGATATTTTATGAGATTTGGATGTTTTTGAAGTATTATGTATAAACCCTTTTTTGTTGCTATTCTACTAACTATTTTATTCTATTCTATTCTATTATATTCTATTCTACATAGATAAATAGTATATATCTATACATATATAAACTCCAAGCTCAGTCTAGTATCTTCAGTGAATACTAACTCCCAAGAACTCTGATTAATGTCAAATCAAAGTTAGATTGAAATGTTAAATATAGGTTTAAAGTTTTCAGTACTTTCAACTGTGCTGTAAATTGTACTCTTTGAATCTAAAATAAAAATCTCCTTTCTGATGATAGCCATAAGTTGATGAATACTACATGATACATCCCATATCATATTGGATTATATTCAAGCTTATAACGCAAAAATACGCACTCACGTGGATTTAACGGTTCTGTCAATATTTCAGAAAACTGTGACTTTCGATCACAATGTGACCCCTTTTACATAATTTTATAGCCTTTTCTCTGAAATGCTTTTTTGTTGGCATACACATTTTGAATGAAAAAGTATAATATAAACAAATCTGTAAGTCTAAAGACTGTTGAGTTATATACGGAAACATGTTTGATTTTAAATAAAAGAAACCGAATGCTTCTCTCTCTCGTTAGTTCAGGGTGCACTTAATACTCAAAACCCTGATGTGGGACAAAGAATGTTTAAGTTTATTTTGAAGCAGTGTATGTAGGGCTTGGCGCTGTTCAGAATAGCAATTATTTGTTTACGAACAAGGTTTTCCGTTAGCGAGGGAAAATTAAAGAATGCAGCTAGAACCGATGTTCAAGAAGCTGAAAATTCGAGAGTGAACGGATTTATTTTTAAACTGTTCATTTTATCTGTTCTTCAAGTCAATCCACATCTTATTTGAACATCATTAACGGTTACACATTGTTAGTGGTCACGCATCATTTACAGTAAAACATCGCTAATGTGCACACATAATTAGCAGTCACGCATCATTAACGGTAACACATCGTTAATGGTAACACATCGATAACGTTCACACATCGATAACGTTCACATATCGTTAGTGGTCACACATCAAAACGAAACGAAAAAACCTGGAATAGGAAATATGGAACACTAGCTTGCCGAGGTTACTTATTGTTACCCGCACTAGGTCTTAAATTACGGTTTATTGAATTGTTCCTTAAAAGTGGACACACTGAAGTTAGAATCTCAATCCCCAATTTCGAGTGAAAATTTGAGGCAAATAGGTCCTGGGGTGTCTGAGTTATGATCGGACAAACAAACAAACAAACAAACACACAAACACAAAGTACTACTATATATGTATAA
>NW_019397357.1:73331-109576 GCF_000591075.1 Eurytemora carolleeae
TGTGTCCAATCCTATACCTGTGTCCAGACCTATACCTGTGTCCAGCCCTATACCTGTGTCCAGCCCTATACCTGTGTCCAGCCATATACCTGTGTTCAGACCTATACCTGTGTCCAGCCCTATACCTGTGTCCAGCCCCGTGCCTGTGTCCAGCCCTATACCTGTGTCCAAAATGTGTTTTCCTCGGTTGATTATCAAATTGATTAATTAATTGATCACCTTGAAGCATTTAGTAAAATCCCCATAAATTCTGATTAACGTTGAAAAATTATTGAATGCAGTTTTAGTGACATAATCTGAAAACTTTTCAGATTTTTCAAGAGTTTTAAATCTAAATATATAATTTGTAAGCTTTTTGTACTTTTAAAGTTTTGCAAAATTCTGACTGAATGTTAAGAATGTTAAAACTTAAAAATTTAAATTATTTTTTTTGTCGTGAGAGAAAATATTTGCAAAAAATCAAAATTTAACGAAATGTTGGAAACTTTATAAATTCACAGCATTTTTGCTGGGGCCTTTCATTATTCCAAAAACTTTAAAAGTTCTTAAAAGAAAGAACTATATTTTTGTTTTATTACATGAATATTGCAGGGCAAGTAGAAAATAGGCGGATTTGTATTATTTTAAACACCACCTTCAAAACTTTCCCGGGATTTATTCTTTAGTTGAAAAATATTGAAAAGAGTCTTTAGTTTTTTTAATCAAAATGGTTGGGACTGTGATTGTTAATTAAATAAATTAAAACCAATTTCTTCCCATATTTTGTAATGGAGAGTACAGTTTACAGTACAGTACAGTACAGTATAGTAAAGTTTACAGTACAGTACAGTTTACAGTCCTTTTAATCATTCTTTTGCAAAACTATCCAAAAAATTTATGTTAACCCTTTTTGGCCGGGGGTGGGGGTCAATTTTGCGATAATTCAAAAAGTATTTTAGCTAGGAAGCTCAAATTTTCTTGCTCTTCCAGTTAACCCATGCCCCTCACTTAAGGCTAAAAGCTACTGTCCGAGTCCTCAGGCATGCTGCCTAAATGCGTTATTTTGCCTCAGACTAAATCTATAATTAGGCCTTCTTCCAGTCATTGGATTTCAACATGTTATAGCTATTGGAAAGCCTAAAAAAAACGAAAGCAGATTGCAGACTTTTTTCAAAGAAATTTTGCAGAGATTTTTTGCACAGACGCCTTTAAAGGGAATTTTCACATTTTAAGTTTTTCTTGAATGCACATTTAGGTTTTAAAATTTTGCACATTTTAATTCGCTGGGTCAAGGGGTATTGAAAAATTTGTAATTTCTTGCAATTTGCGCAAATATTTTTTGCACATTTTTTGTTTAATAACTAGATTTTGCAATAAATATTTGGAATTTTGCAAATTTGACATTTTTTTGCAGATTATTGAAAAAAACGTATCAAATGTTATAGATTTGTATCACAATAAGAAAATAAAGGGGGGGGCAATTTGACGCCCCCCCCAGCAGCCAGTCAGGAAACCAGACGTCAGGCAAAATAGGGTTAAACGATATTCAAGCTTGAGAAAATTTTCTTTGCAAAAAGTAAACTCTTTGTTTTCGGGAAATATTTTGCAATCGCCGTTAGATAAATTGCATTTGTTTTACAATCCAGGTTCACGCTTTATAATCCCTAATCTACTTTCCTCCATGAAATATCTTACAAGGCAACACATTTGTTGTCATACAAAGATAATCAGAATACTGGGTTAATAAAAAGTAAGCGTAATTGATGTTGTTACAAAGCAAATAGTTATGTTAATAACCTATAAAGAACATATTAAGTGAAGTGGGTCTGTTCGCAAGCTGCACAATTGCCGCGTCTCATGTTTATTGGAATATTGAAAGTTAAAACTTAAGTGTTAAAGTCGTCTTTTTATTCCAGAGTTGTGGTTTTTACTGTACACTGTGACCGAAATTACTTCAAAATTTAAAAGATTTTGTTGGAACATGAGCATAATTGTTATCTATGTATAACAAAATTTAAAATTTTTTTAACACTCAGTTATGTTCAGTTGAAAGTCTGGGAGAGATTCTTAAAACTGAGGCTCTAGGAAAAAATTTGTTTTAGGGAGATATTCTTGTTTTTTCGCTATTTCGAACAAAATCCTAGGTTTTATTCAGACCTTGCTTTAGTTTTGAGTTTCTTTTAGTTAAATTCTCATTTTTAACTTTTAATTCCTATTTTTTTTAGTTGGTATTTAGGCCGAGGGTAATTGTTAAAAGGAATTGAGTCTTTGTCACAAACTCATCTCTAACTTTGTGCAACCTGTGATTTAACAGAATTATCTGTTTGAAATATCTAAGGTCTACGAAATTGGATTGAAAAGATAAAAGGGTAGAAAATCAAAGTTTGTTGCAAAGACTCAATTCCTTAGTGCATTTATTTTTGTATTTTTTATATTTTTGTAGATACACTTTCCTAACATGTCTGGTAACAAACTGAAAATAACTGTTATTTTCTTTTACATTTTTATTCTTTTTCCGACGGAAACTTTTATATTCGATATTTGCAGGTTTAATTATTTAAAAGTTGTTGAACTGGGTCACTTTAACTCCTTCACCCACCAACTTTTTCCAAAGTCACGTGATAAATTGGCGCCAAGACGGGATTGCCAAAGTACACTTTTTACGCATGTCATTCTAATTTTGATTAAATTAATAAATTGAAAACAAAAAAGTGTTGACAGAAACTAGAAAGTTTTAATTCAGTTTATGTTTTGAAAAACACAAAGACTGTCAGATAAAAAGTGAAGTGCAACAAGAAGCAGTCGGAGCTCAAAGCTCTGCCAAAAATCCGATTAAAGGAATTGAGTCTTTGTCACAAAACTCTGATTTTCTAATACCTATATCTTTGCAATCCAATTTCATGGACGTTAGATATTTCAAACTATGAATTCTGTTAGATAAAGTATTCTAAGTTTGAAATATCAAGGATTTCCACGATTAGGTTGCCAAGATATAAGGATTAGAACATTTGAGTTTGTGGCAAAAACTCAATTCCTTTACAGTCTTTTCGTAAGTTCAAATGAGCCTCAGCTGTAGTAACGACTGTATACTTTAAACCTTTATCTGAGTAACAATAAAAAATAATAATCGTTATTTATCCATATTGCAAAGAAATAAATGCTGTCAATAATATTTCTTGTCAGCCCCTGATGAATGAATCCCCAAGTCCATGTAAAAGAGAAACATCAGTTTTTAGATTATTTTTAACAATGATCTTTTTTATAATGTGTGACAATAAAGGTTGGAAGGGTACCGTTGCTAATTAGACATGTATCTTCTAATGAAATGGACGATCACTTTAAAATTCTTTAAAATTAAATTGTAGGTTTTTGTAAAAAATAACAGATTTCCTTGAATAAAAGCAGAGTTCGGTCTGAAAGACTCTATCCAGGCTCATCGGGAGCATCGGGGGCATCTTCAGGAACACACTCATTATCTCCTTGTCCTGAATTTCAGTGATAACCAGACAACAGTGGAATAGAAATACGACATTATAGCAATATTGAAGTGTATTTAATGGTGTTATTAAGCAAATAGTTTTTCTTGAAAAGTCGTCTTTCTATTTCAAAGTTTTCTGTCATCACTGTATAAAACAAATATCAAAATAAAAATTTCAGGGGTCGATACGATTCCATTTATGAAAATTATTTCAGGGGTCGATACAATTCCATTTATGAAAATGATTTCAGGGGTCAATACAATTCCATTTATGAAAATGATGTCAGGGGTCAATACAATTCCATTTATGAAAATGATTTCAGGGGTCGATACAATTCCATTTCTGAAAATGATTAAGATAGGATATAAATTAAACAGGGAGCACGAGAAAACTATTAAAAAATAAAAAATAATTTTAAACTCTAATTATGATTTTAAATTGTTGCAATACATATGAAACACAGCCATTGTACAGTGAACACAGAGCCAGTTTACTTAATAATAAGTGATTATTAATCTAAAAGTAAAGTAAAACTTTTAGCTTTGTCATCAAATACACTGAGAGATTGTTTTTTTTTTCAGTGAGGATTCCGGATCCGGATCCGCATCAAAATAAAATGGATCCTAAGCACTGCAAGACACACACTTCTGTATGCCGAGTCCATTAGCACCTGGTCCAATCAGGGTTCAGTCATGTGTTTGTTGTCTATTCTGAACCAATAGAAATAGTATGGCGGTAACATCTATCCTTCTATCTCATTATCAAACTAGAGTTATGAATCCTTCAATCGGCGCTATCAGTAAATTAAAATATTTACTTCTACTGAAACTATAGTGCACATGAAAATGCTTAAAAACAGAAACCTAAGTGAATTCCATCTTGAAAAGTGTTTAATGAATTTGAATTTGTAAACCTGCGTTGATTGATGTTTGTTCGTAATCATACAGTTAGGATTTTAAATGCATAGAATTTGCATTTATCAACTCAACTCACACAACCCTTACATCGGATTGAAACAGATATTTTTTGAGTCAGAAAAAACTACATTTCAAATAAAAAAGTGTCGATAAACGACGGAAATTTAGTTAACTTTTCAGGATGTCCCAGAAACATTAGAATTAAACTAAGATTTTAAATTAGAAAATTGAGATCAAACTATGGACGTATACGTTCTACAGCATGAGTCCTTTTTAACAATTTTCTCCTTATAGAGGCACAACATATAGAAGTAAGATTAGTAGCGATCAAAAGCGCTTATTTTTCGCCGTAAGCCTGTACACCCTTTCATTTTTCGCGTACACTCACTTTAAAGTTTAAACAGCTCCAACATTCTCAAAACTAAGGCATTTTTCTCCATTTTCTTCCTTAAATAAATTTTTCGACATTTTTTTAAATATGGTTTCTGACCAGGTTGTAATAACTTTGAAGGGCCCTAGAAACATGAGAAGATCTTGTAAAATACGATTCCAGATTTTAAAATATCAAATTCATCCTGCATGATGTGATGTAAAAAATTCATATCCTACTTTTCCTCCATTATCCGACTTTTCCTCCACTATCCTACTTTTCCTCTTCTATCCTACTTTTCCTCCACTATCCTATTGTTCCTTCGCTATCCTTTTTTTCCTCCACTATCCTACTTTTCCTCCACTATCCTATTGTTCCTTCACTATCCAATGTTTCCTCTATACTATCCTACTTTTCCTCCGCTATCCTAGTTTTCCTTCACTGTCCTACTTTTCCTTCACTATCCTACTTTTTCAAGAACATTTACATTTTAAAGAATGTTAACCTTAAACGAACTATCGTTTGAACAAGTAATTAACGAATAACGAACAATGATGAACGAATGCTTTGAAAGAATGTTAACATTTGAATAAATGTTAACGTTTTAAAAAGCTTTAACTTTTTTGAAAGAACGTTAATTTTTGAAAGAACATTACGTTTGTCAGAACAATAAGGTTTGAAAGAACATTAAGGTTTGAAAGAACAATGAGGTTTGAAAGAACATTAAGGTTTGAAAGAACATTAAGGTTTGAAAGAACAATAAGGTTAGAAAGAAGATTAAGGTTTGAAACAACATCAAGGTTTAAGCAAATAAATAACGAATAGCTTACAATAATGAATATTATATCTTTACCTCTCCATCTGGGTTGGTGGAGACAGCTTCAAATCTTAAAGACACGTTTGTAGAAACAGGTCCATAGTTGGGTCCATCAGTAACTGAGTAAAAGGTTGTTAACACAAATTCGAAATATAAGGAAGACGATTTTACCGACTCCGATGCCGTTACCCGTTGCTTGTTTTCAAGACGTATGAATCCTTTTCCGTCCACATGTCACCCTCGCTTCTTCGTCCCCCCCTCTACACATCCCAGCCCGGCAGTCAGCTTGAAACACTTAAGACGTCCACAACTACGTCTCAACCCTGATGACCCTTCATGATGGTGATGCAGATACCGAGCTAACCGCAGACACTGCTGACATCTAGCCCCACAATGTTCCAGAGTTCCAAAATTATCATGCATTCCAGAGACAACATAATCGCTCAATCGCACATGATAAAACTGCGATCTCTCTCCCTTAGTCTGAAGCCTAGGTGTGGTGAGCAAACCTGCTGTCAAGATATTGATGATCTGCACCACCAACATGAAGCTCTAAAAGCTCCCATGATGTAACCACTGATGTTCGTCAATAGTTTTCTTTTTTTTCATTTTTAACCAACCAATTTTACTCAGCCATGTGCAAATATTTCAAAACTTTCGTTTTTTTAATAAAGCAAGAAATACCCGAGTCAATTTTGCAGAGAAACCACAAATGAAAATAGACAGTTTTCAAAAACAAAAACAATGATATGTAATTCAAAAGTGATCTAAAAAAATCCTTTAACAATCTCTTTTTTTAAATTTGTTCACCCAAAAGTTCTAAAATCTTATTTTTTAATACTTGATTTCGTAGCATAATTTACCTTGTATATTATGAACATGGTGAACTGTTGAACCACGAAGCTCAAAATATTTTTTAAGAAAAAAAATAACGCATTCTTCCTCAACAGTCATATCATCCATTGCCTTGTCAAAAATAATGGAAACCAAAGCAATTAAAAAAGGATTAAATTGACTCATTTTGGGTTTAACCCTATTTATATGGTTTTCTCGTAGATTAATAATAATACAGATTGTACACAAGATGTCCCAAGAATTAGGGGTTTTTGTTCACAATAACCCTGAGGCAAAGAAATTATGCGTATTGCTCTCTCTCTCTGTCTTGTCTTGTCATTCAAAGCAGCATGCGCGTAACTCTCTTGGGCTTCTGCCTCAGGGTTATTGTGAAAACGAAAAAAAAACTTAAAACATGAAAAGACGACATCCAGTGTCCTTTCTGTATGGTTATCAATCTATGGGTTTTCTATTTACAACAAATATCAATTAACACTTTTACCCCATTTTAAATGGGTCCTGTCCCATAAATTTCACAATAAGGGGCTGATTCATCTGGCGCACTGTTTCGTTTCGACTTTTATATTCTACAGGGTGTCCCATATCAAATTAGACCGCGTCAATGGGTCTAAATTACGATTTGGGGGCCAAATCAGAAAATTTAAAATGAATCATTTTGAAAAATTGAATAAGGCTAATAGAAAAAAATGTTGCAGAAAATGCTAGATTTTTTGAGTATTATGTGCGTATTTTGGCATTAAAGATTGGATATAATCTAATACGATATGGGACGCTCTGTATATTTTTGCTGTACAGATTGCTCTAGCCTAAGTCGGCCTGGTACTTGAAATAAACCGGAATGTACATTGCTATGGTCTCTAATGCTATATATCTACAATCGATATCCACGGTGGCAACTTTTAATGTGTTTATAGGTTTGCTATATACTGTGACAGAAAGCTGTAGAATAGGAAGACGACATTAATGCAATACTGAAGTGCATTTGATGTTGTTACAAAGCAAGTAGCCTAGCTATTTACTAGCTATCCAACAAAACATGACAGTTGGTAAATAGTTTTGAATGTCGTCTTCCTTACACTGTATTAGATATTAAAGGCTGTTTGCAGTTTATTTCGTTTTAAAAATCTTTTGCTTAAATATATTTTACTTTTAAGTTAATTTTACTATAATATGACTCCTATATAATATTTTTATTATTGTCTTTGGTATTAAACAACTTAACAAATTATGGAGGAAGACATTTAAACTAATTACCAACTGTCGTGTTTCTTGGGACACCCTGTAAATGAAATGGGTCTATTTCCACTGCACAATTGCTTTGCCTCATATTCATTGTACTATTTTAAGTCATAACTTGATTCTTAAAGTCAACATTCTATTCCAGACTGTTCTGGTTACCACTGTAGTACCGACTTTTAGACTTTTACCTGAGGCTCTGGCAAGGTCAAATCAAAAGGTCGGTTTAAGACAGTCATATTGTGAAAAAATCTACCCTCAAACATTTTTTACGTAAATTTTTTTCGACAGAGAATTTGAAATGGTTTATGTTCCCAATTTCTTTTATCGCATTTAGCCTAAAGGGACAGCGCGCGTAATTTCAAGTGATCCTCCGAGTAAAGATGGCAATGCCCTAAATCATACGGTAACCATAATTTCTTAAAAGCTGTGTCTCATAAAAGTCACAATTGCGCAGTTCTACGGTAGGACAACATATAGAAATTATCAGAATTAAATACATTTAAACCTAGAAAAACGTCAATATCTTCCATATTTTTTATTAGATATAGATTTCACAGATACCGTTGTAAATCGGGCCAATATTGCCATCTTTAAAGAATACATAGAACAATGTGGAGGAAATCATCGTCTATCTAACTTCTATTTAAAGAGCTTTACACTCTACACTCTACAGTTCCTTTAACATTTCAAATATTTGATGTTTCCATGATTCCTCTGGATCAGTCGAATTCAGAATATTCTTCAAGCTCAGAAATAATTTCTCCATTTTTTTCTCTGAAATTTCTGGACATTCGAAACTCACTTTAAAATCCAGGATGGATAGATCCAGCATGGATGGATCCAGGACGGATAGATCCAGGTCGGATAGATCCAGGACGGATAGATCCAGGTTGGATGGATCCAGGGTGGATGGATCCAGGTTGGATGGATCCAGTACAGATAGATCCAGGTCGGATAGATCCAGGAAGGATAGATCCAGGTCGGATAGATCCAATATGAATATATCCATGATGTATAGATCTACTATGGATATATCCAGGATTAATAGATCCAGTACGGATAGATCCAGGTTTCGGATAGATCCAGGTTTCGGATAGATCCAGGTTTCCGATAGATCCAGGTCGGATAGATCCTGTATGAATAGATCCTGTATGAATAGATCCAGGATGGATAGATCCAGGAAAGATAGATCCAGGACAGATAGATCCAGTATGAATAGATCCGGGATGGAAAGATCCATGATGGATAGAAATAGGACGGATAAATCCAGGATGAAAAGATCCAGGACAGATAGATCTAGGATGACTGTATCCATGATGGATAGATCTAGGATGGATAGATCCAGGACGGATAGATCCAGGACAGATAGATCCAGGACAGATAGATCCAGGACAGATAGATTCAGAACGGATATATCCAGGACGAATCAACCCAGGAAGGAAAGATTTATAGGACGGGTAGATCCCGGACGGATAGATCCATGATTATTAAATCGTGGAAGGATAGATCTTTAGAACAGATAGATCCAGGACGGATAAATCCAGGTCGGATAGATCCAGGACGTATAGATGCAAGACGGATAAGATGTGAGAAGGAACTGAATAAATTAAATCTTTAGCTCCGTGCACTAGGATTCATATTACTGTAAGAAGTTAAATATATTTATACGGATCCCTGCTCTGAATTAAGCTAGGTGAACGGATAACTAGATTCTGCAAATTCAATCAAATTTATTTTATCAGCATTTTAATATTCGTACTTTTTAAAGAGTTAAAACAAAAACTAATAAATTAACATTTGAAATCAGAAAAAAATGTAATTATTTTTATGTAATTATTGTTTTATTTTAACAATATCTATGTTTTTGTGAAAATACTTCTTTATGACTCCCTGACCCTATCTGTATTAGCTAATGACTACCTCTATTAAAAAATGACTCCTTAAATATACTAATGACTCCCTATATTATAAACGACTCCCTAAATAAACTCCCTGTATTAACTAATGATTCCCTGTATTAACTAATGACTCCCTGTATTAACTAGTGACTCCCTGTATCAACTAATTACTCCGTGTATTAACTAGTGACTCCTTGAATTAACTAATGACTTCCTGTATTAACTAATGACTCCCTGTATTAAGTAATGAGACCCTGTATTAACTAATGACTCCCTGTATTAACTAATGACACCCTGTATTAACTAATGACTCCCTGAATTAACTAATGACTCCATGAATTAACTAATGACTTCCTGTATTAACTAATGACTCCCTGAATTAACTAATGACTCCTTTAATTAACTAAATTAACTAATGACTCCCTGTATTAACTAATGACTCCTTTAATTAACTTATGACTTCCTGTATTAACTAATGACTCCCTGTATTAACTAATGACACCCTGTATTAGCTAATGACTCCCTGCACTAACTAATGACTTCCTGAATCAACTAATGACTCCCTGAATAAACTAATGACTCCCTGTATTAACTAATGACTCCTTGAATTCCATGAATAAAAATTTAAAGAACTCCATCAATATGAGTGTCATACTTTTTTGCAACCTTCAAAGGATCTTAAGTCCAGAAAAAATACAAGTTTATCTAAGGTGTCAGCTAAATGAATAATTTATCAATTTACTTGATTTTCATTCATCCGTCTATTTTTTCTCTCTGATCCTGAATCTTAGAATAAATTTTAAAGATAGGAGATGTGTCCTATAGAGGTGTCCTTATCAATGATTAATTCTGTTAATTTGTGAAATTCATCTTGCTTTTAATGTTTAAATAAAAAATGTTAAAATTGACTCCTATTAATGCATAAATATTATCTTATTCTTCATAATTTTAACAATTCAAATTAACCCAGTAAAGGGACTGAAAGCGTAATTTCAAGTGACCCTTCAAGCAATGACAATGCCCAATTCCTAACGGTACCCTTAAAAGCTTTGCCTGCTCAAATATATGAATTAAAAGCTTTGCCTGCTCAAATATATGAATTAAAAGCTTTGCCTGCTCAAATATATGAATTAAAATCTTTGAAAAGTTGGTTATTTTCAATTGTGACTTGCTCATTTCAACTTCAGCAAACCTATTTAAATATAGGAATTATCAGAATTAAATCCTTTTAAACCTAGAAAACTGATAATATCTTAAGATTAATGATGCGGAATTCTATATTATTAATCAGGTAAAGGTGTCAAGGGTACTAGCTTACAGTCCCTTTAATAGAATCAACGTGACTAAATTTGCGAGCAGTCCAAGAATTGATACAAAAATATTCTAAAAGCGTCTGATGACATTTCCAATTTACCTTTTCAATTTAAAAGAAGATGCTTAATGCTTTAGAGTAAAAAGCATGATATGCAATGAAAGTAAGCAAGCAAAAAGTTAAATTTACTTTTGAAATTATTTCATTTAAAATTAGATCAATCGGACAAACAGAGAAATAAAATCCTTAAACGGATTATTTAGGTGATTCAAAAAAGTAAGGGGTAAATTATTTTTAAAATTAGTTTCACAAAAGATAAAGATATGCAGTAATTAATCGAAAAAAAACTATGTCAATTTTATTGGCACTTTCCTTTACAGTCCCTTTAATCATTTTTAAGGTAGAAAAATCAGATCTCATTTTTAAAAACATAATCCTTTTTTCGATTAAAATTGATTTAATATTTTTGGGTTATTTTTCTTGATTACAAATGAAGTCACAATTAAAAAAGGAAGCATAGTTCCTGCAGGAGTGAGAACGTGACCTAACCCAACCTAAACGGGATTGGCCATGTTCTGACCAGTAAGGTAATCCAACGTAACCTGACTAATCCCGACCAAATCAAACCTGGTTGGACTGGTCAGGTTAAGACTAGTATGAGACCAGTTAAGTAACCCGACCTGTCCCGACCTACCCTGACCTAACCGGTCCTAAGGGGATTGGCCATGTTCTGACCAGTAAGGTAATCCAACGTAACCTGACTAATCCCGACCAAATCCAACCTGGTTGGACTGGCCAGGTTAAGACTAGTATGAGACCAGTTAAGTAACCCGACCTGTCCCGACCTACCCTGACCTAACCGGTCCTAAGGGGATTGGTCATGTTCTGACCAATTAGGTAATCCAACGTAACTTGACCAATCCCGACCAAATCCAACCTGGTTGGACTGGTCAGGTTAAGACCAGTATGAGACCAGTTAGGTAACTCAACCTAACCTGACTTAACTTGACCTAACACAATCTAGTGGGGCTGGTCATGTTCTGACCAGTAAGGTATGCTGACGTAACCCGGCTAATCTTCACCAAATCTGACCTAAGTGGACTGGTCAGTTTAAGACCAGTATGAGACCAGTTATGTTACTTGACCTAATTCCTGACCTAACTCGACCTAGGGGGACTGTCCTATAACTAACGGGAAAACCTAAAAATACTAAAGCCTATATATAAGTATACGTCTTATTAGGTATATTTACGTAAAAATTAGTATGCTCAACTTTTTGGTAAAGAACTTGCATATATTTCCGTATTTTAACATATTTATCATACCATGCGTGTACACATGATATTCTGTGAACTGGCATTACGCTGGGGTCAATATAATTCCCAAAAAAGCTGATTTTCTCGATCCCAAAATAATTTTTTGCCCCCAATATTTGCCCCCATTTCTTTTAAATTTGTCAATCCCAAATGGGATTGAAAAAGGAATTATATTGACCTCTGGCATTACGTTGTACGTCATAAATGATTTTATGTTTTAAACTTAGACGTAATGTGATTATTCATTGAAACGGATGGTTAAGCCTGGTTGAGATAGTGCTTTTGTGGCATTTAGAATAGAAAAGTTGGTCCTGGTTGATCTTGGTAACGAGTAGACCTGAATAGATACCTCTCAAGTAAATTGTTATTGACAATATGGAGTAGGTATTTGCTACTGGAAAACCCTAAAAAATCATGGTTCATTGGATTTTTTAGGTTTTTCACATACACATTTTTACGTTTGTCATATAAGTATTTCTGCGTATAAAAAATACGTATTTTTATCAAATAAATTGTTACGAATACGTATTTTAGGTTTTCCGGTTAGTAGGGTGGTCATGTTCCAGAAACCTTTATTATGTAAAGAATTATTTTTTCTCCAATCAAAGAAAGTTTTGTGCTTTCTGAATTAATTATTTGGGAATTTTTAGTTCTATCCTGTCTTATGAAATGACAGGGATTAAATTAAATCCTAGATACACGGGTCGGGTTGGTGCTGAACCCCATCATCTCTCTATGTATTTTCATATACAAATAACGTCTCCTTTGACCTAGGTTCAGATAGCGGAGACCTCCTTAGAAGTTCCTACGGAGAAACCAAAGGATTCTCCGGCTCCGGAGTCTGGTTCCGTCCTATCCGAGTCTAGCCCTGTCCTGTCGGAGCAGGATTCTAACTCTCAGGGATAAGTTGAAAAGAAAAAAAATCAAATTGTAGAAAATATTTTATATTTCATAATGTGGAATTGGACCAACATGGGGACTTGTAGACTATTTTTTCAAGTGATCCAATTTCACACCCGATTCACGTTGGTACCTGCCAAACCTTTCCCACAGTAAAATTGATTAAAGTATTCTTTTCAAGCTTCAGATTGATAATTTCAAATTCTGATTATATTCTAATTATGTGCCACAGAAACAAGGAAGGAAATTATGAAATTTAAATCTATTTAATCTAGAAAAACGACGATATTCTGCTTAATTGCTACTTTGATAGAAGTTTTATCAGGGGTGGATACAGGGGGGGGCGGTAGGACCTTTCCACCCCCCCCCCCTGACGGATTCAGGACGGAGAAAAGCAAACCTAGTTCAAAATAGAAAAAAATATCCATCATAAAAAAAGTTTCAATTGCGGCGCGTTTTTTGGTTCCAAAATCTGGATTTTTTGGTTCCGAAATAAATCTAGCATCCCCCTCACTTAAATCCTGTATCTGCCCCTGGAAAACCTCAATCTGAGTAGCAATAAAATCTGTAAGGGGGGTGTAAAAGTCCTGTCGCCCCACCCCCCCGTATCCGCCCCTGGGTTTTATGGGTAACGTTGTGAATCTTATATTGGAGTGTCGCTTGAAATCACATCCATTACTATTTATACTATTTATAATTCAAACATTATTTTTGAGAATTATCCGTTTAAATCATCATTTTAAATTTTGATTTAATTATCATTTTTAATGGTAGTATATTCGTACCAGACTTTCAGGGGAGGTTCCCACCCCATGTTCTATTGCAAAAACAAAATAAGTTAGTGAATATAAATAAAAATTTCGTGGATTTTCTAAATTTTATGAAATCTGGGGTCATAAGAGGTCCCACACAAAATTTGGGCCCGATTGGTTCCGCCGTTTTGACGTTTATTGGATTGTCGCATTGATGCTTGGTAAATATCATAAAGCCAGCAGCAGACAAATATTTGAAAGTGAATATGAGGATTTTCAACTATTTATTCACAAAACTGTGAAACAAGAAAGCGACTGAAGAGTCTTATTACATATATTTTATGCTTTCACAGGAGTGAAATTTTTAAAAATATATACACCTCTGCAAACATTTCTTTTCCTCTTTTCCTTCTTGAATACGATTAATCATTCACATGGGTCAAACCATTATTGAAAAAAATTTTATTTAATCGAATAATTTTTTTTTAAAAAATCTATTTTACTTTACAACTCGTACAGGACAGCTCCAAGTGTATAGTGTGTAAGAAGAACAACCCTACGAAGCGATGCACTAAACGTCACCCTAAGGCAAGTTGGAATTTTGAAAATTGTTATTTTGAAACAAAGAACAATGTTCGTAATAGACTTTGTTCTTGGAAATTCGAGTTAACATGCTTACATTTACATGATTTAAAATGACTGAATACTTAATTTTAAGTGACCCCACTATTTTTACATATTTATAAAAATGAGAAAAATCGATTTTCGGTTTCAAAAATTAGGTTTCTTCTTCAGTCTAAATCAATTTTATTTCCAGATAAATAAATGGAGATAAAATGGTTTTCTTTATATTAGGAAACGTTTACAAATAATAAATAAAGACTTCTGGGGAGTTTTTCTCTTTCTGGCTTCTCTTTGTGATGTTTATTTTGAGTCCAGTGCTTAGGATCTGGATCCGTTGGATCTGCAAGATTTCGGCTTCCTGGATCCGGATCCGCAAAAATATGCGGATCCACGGATCCGGATCCAAGGGGTAAAATATCAATCAAAAACTACAAAAAAAAATCTTTTTTACTCCAAAACCCTAAATCTGAACTTTTGAATAAAGAGATTATAAAAATTTCCTCATTTCTGAATGGTTCATCAAGTTTTAGGATAAAAATAACCGAAAAAGATAAAACCAAACATTTGAAAAAAAATGTTGTTAAAAAAAATCAGTTAATCATAAAGAAATGACCTGGATCCGGATTTGGATTTGGATCTGGATCCTTTTTTTCCAGTGCGGATCCAGGATCTGGATGCGGATCCGCATCAAAATTGAATTGATCCTAAGCACTGATTTTGACCATGATGTTTACCTTTCAGTTGATTGAATGATTGATTGATGGATTGATTTAGTGTATGAAGAAGATGTACTGCAATGAGACCTGCGAGTCGTTGGACCACAAGAAGAAGGAGGAGGGGGGCGCTGTTGTCAAGGTTGGCCAGAAGAAGGTCGAGATAAAGAAGAAGAAACCTAAAGGAAAAACCCCAAAGCCTGGCAGTGGTGAGTAATTAGTGCATTTGTCTAATCTAAAAAATAGGAATTTAATTTTAATCTTTTAATAATTGATACATGATTAATTAATTTTATATTTTCATTTGACCTGTGCTAAATTAATTGCATTGAAAATCAGAGAAAACAAAACTTATATTACCAAAATCTTAGAGGTGTGCACTTTTTCTGTTTGCACAAATATGGATCTCAGAACTAATTTTTGCAAAGTTTTTCAATTGCAAAGTTTATAATTGCGGCGTAGAAATAAGGATTAAAACAAAATGTTTTAGCTAAATTCCGCTTTTTTAATGGAAATTTTGAAAATATTGAAAATAATCGCGTTTCTTGGATAAAGAATAAGGTTTCAATCTCAAAATTACGAAATTAATTTTTTAAAACTAAGGTTTAGATCTTTACATTATTAAATGTTTGACATAAATATTTGTTTAGGTGAGTTTTGGTGGAATAGCAGCTAAGAAACCTTCTTATTTCACTTATTTCATAATTGGATATTTTTCTTTTTTAATTTTTGATGTTTTCATGTTATATTAATATGATATTTTTCGAGTTAACTTAACAAATATATAGATTATAGATAAATTGAACTTTTTTCTTCATCAATTTCCAGTTTTCAGAAACTTTTGGCTAGACAATACTTAATAAATGGTATGAAGTAGATCGTGACCCTAGATGAAAATTGCAGAATTAATTTGGCAACCTAATTTTAGCAACATTCTTTCATGAAAAATAGTAATAAAATAGCCCTAGTCCTTGCATTTTCAAAATGTGGTCTGCCTTTTTTGTGCTTACATAAAAACTGGAGATATGAATGATATGTTTTATTTCACAATTTCATGATTTTATTTAATTTTTTAACAACAATCTTAATCTTTGCTCTGGTAGTAATTAAAAGCACAAGAAAGGCAGACCACGTTTTGGCTAGTATTGGCAAAATATTTAGATGGTGAAAAACGACTTAATTATCAATTTTTTAATGAAGTTTTCTGCTCTATTTGGAACCGCATTATGGACATTAGTGAATAGACAACGGTCTGAATCTGACATATAGGGTTACCCACAAAGGATGACACTGTAAAGACCACCTAAAAGTCTTAAAATATGACGATCCCAAAGTTAAATCAAGTCGTCTTCCTTGAATACAGTCTTTCTTTTGATTTAGTTAAGAGAGAAAAAAGTTTAACAGTTGCAGGGAATCATGTATATTAGGAAACAGGCAGCAAAACTTTCTTACAATCGTCTTTGAAGTCTCATCCTTTGTGGGTAACCCTGTATAATTAAAAAGTGACTTGAAGTTATGTCTCCGATAAATTTGACAACGAATATTGACGGATTATGCGGTGTGTTTTATAAGTTTTGCAAAAAAAAATGCTTAGAGGCACTTCTAGATGTCTTAGCCCTGTAATTTTTATTTTATAAGTTCACTGTCTATACTGGATTATTTTTCAGATCTTTGTTGTAATGTAAGGAGCGTTCTCCCGAAAGTAAATCAGTTTCGTTCGTCGCAGCAAGAAAGTTTTCAGAATAGTCTCAAACTTAATCCACCAGTCTGTTTTAGCCTCTTAAAAGACTTCTGAGGATTTTTTTGGTTTTGATTTACGTTTGAGATCCATAATCTTTGGTCCTATAACAGAGACTCTGTCATTTTTTAATTTTGCTTTACAACTTGGTTTACAATGTAAAGGCATACATCAAGCTGTCTGGTAAACATACTTCTTGAATCCTTGCCAATATGGTTTGAACAATAATAGGGGTTATAAGATAAAATAATACAGTTTAGGGATACACTAAATATTGTGTCTCTGGAGGATTGTATTTTAAAAGGGATAAAATAAGGATTGAATAATAAAGAGTTGCAATTTAAGGATTGTATCTCTGTGAAGGATTATATAATAATGGGATACAATAAACTAGGATTGTATGATATAGGGTTGCAATTTAAGGATTGTATCTCTGTGAAGGATTATATGATAATGGGATACGATAAGCTTGTATTGTATGATAAAGGGTTGCAATTTAAGGATTGTATCTCTGAAGGATTATATAATAATGGGATACAATAAACTAGGATTGTATGATAAAAGGGTTGCAATTTAAGGATTGCATCTCTGTGAAGGATTATATGATAATGGGATACGATAAGCTTGGATTGTATGATAAAGGGTTGCAATTTAAGGATTGTATCTCTGTAAAGGATTATATAATAATGGGATACAATAAGCTAAGATTGTATGATAAAGGCATGCAATTAAGGGATTGTATCTCTGTGAAGGAATACAGGATAAAGGAATACAATAAGGATTGTATAATAAAGGGATACAATAAAGATTCGGGATCTTGTTCTAGTCTGCAGATTAATTTAATATGTATTCTATATCTAAGATAGTAATTCTTCCCTGCAGGAATAACTGCAATGAAGAGATTATGTATTGATCCTCAAAAGTGCTCACAGTGGATATCTCAAGTGATCGGGATTATGAGGATCCAGAACATAAAATTCTAAATAAAATACTAATACTAAAATATAATTTAAAAATGGATACCACTTAATATCTAAAGATGACATTTCAAAACATACTTTTGATTAACATGATCATGTTGAGAGGGGGGGCACACTGAACACCTTAAAAAAAAGTGCACTAGTTTATAAATTTTATATTTATCAAACATTATACAAAATTCAAATATAAAGCATACAATCTTTACTAGGTTTTATTTAAAATATACAAACCGTCTAAAACTTATAAATTAAACTAAATTTCAAATCTACTATTATTAAGTTAATTAAATTCTTTAAACAGATAAAATATTTTTAAAATATGCTTATTTCAAATCTACTATTAGCAAGTTAATTAAATTCTATAAACAGATAAAATATTTTTAAAATATGCTTCTTTCAAATAACCTAATCTGAATTAAACAATGACATGAGATGGAAAGAGAAGAATTGACATATCGTTAAACAGCTGAATATAAAGACGACATTTAATAAATTTATAATTTAGATAAAATAATCACTTTTACCAAAAGCTGAATTCAACTGAATAGGTAAAATGGCTTGTTCCGCACAATTGCCGTTTTTCATTTTAATTAGACTATTTAAACTCATAAAAGATTCTTAAAGGGACAGTAAAGGAAAAATGAAAGGGGGTATAGGCTGAAAGTTAATCACTTTAGCTCTTGATCTCGACCCATGAAAGTCATATCTGATGTTCCTGTCTCGAGAAATTGATATACAACTGTAATTTAAGTTTCAGATTTTCAAAATTTTACATATATGAATTTTCGTATAATTTTAACAGTTTTATATCAATTTCTCGAGACAGGAACATCAGATAAAACTTTCATGGGTCGCGATCAAGAGCTAAAGTGATTAGCTTTCAGCCTATACCCCCTTTCATTTTTCCTTTACTGTCCCTTTAAGTCGACTCTCTTTTCCACAGTTTTATGGGTCTTATTGTGCATAAAAGAATTAAAATGCTGAGATTAAAGGATTGTATCTCTCTGTGAAGGATTATTTAATGATTGAATTCAATTGAAGGATTATATAATGATTGGATAAAATTGAAGGATTATATAATGACAGGATACAATTAAAGGATTATATAATGATTGGATACAATTGAAGGATTATATAATGATTGGATACAATTGAAGGATTATAAATAATAGAATACAATTGAATGATTATAAATAATTGGATACAAGTGAAGGATTATATAATGATGGGCTGGGATGTATTAAAAGAATTGATTTCTCCGTAAGCTGTGATTAGATCTCGACCAAAATGTTCCACCACGAAATCATGATAGTACATCATAACAGCCAAAGGTTGACCTAAAGTAATTCAAATTGGTTGTTTTTTTCACGAGATTCTGATATTTAAAAATGTTTTGATAACCATGGTAATTTAAAGATGACATCAATATTGATAATTGTCTTCAAATTCTTTATAAATTCAAGTTTTCCAGGACACCCTGTACATTCAAAATGTTCCAGATATTGAAGAAAATTGAATAAAAATTGTACATAATTTTGCAAAAAAAAAAGCGAAAAAATAGTGCAAAAATTTTGCAAAAGAAAGGAAGCATTTCGCAAAAAAAAAGTAGAATTATGCGAAAAAATATGCGATTTTTAATTGGCAGGCTCAGAGTCATGGGTGAAGTATCTGGATGGGCAGAAACTTAAAAATAAAGCTAGAAAAATCAAATTCTCTTTATCAAACATTTATTAAAGTAAAGTAAGAGAAATTTACGACATAATAAAACCTCAAATATTGAGCTATCAGAGCAGAGAGTTCCACTAGTTTATTTGAGCAAATAATTGTTGCAGTAATAACACTTTTTTCCGAAAATATTTTCAAGAAATTTTCGCATTTCGCAAAAATGTTTTCGCGAAATTTTCGCATTCGTACAGATAAAGATACACATAAAGGGTATCGTTGTGAATGAAATACTCCTTGAAATAATTTTTAAAAAAATTGGATTGCATACTCAATTTTTACTATAGAAAAATAGGTTTAAATAATCTTTAATCTTTAAACGATAATTCAAGTGAAACTATTAAATGTCAGCGATGAAATTAGAAAATTATCATCATGATGATATTTAAGATTTCTAAAGTGAATTAATTGTATAAAACATTTCTTGGGGATATTTTTAGATTTTTTGTAATGGGGGTGCAGTGGGGGGGGGGATTTTTTCTTCAAGATTTAGGGTTAAAACAAAGAAAGCTTTTTATAAATGCCTCCCTTCTCAAAATCTCATTTATATTTATTTCCCCATTTGGGAAAAAACGTAAACTTTCTGAACAAAATGTTTAAAAGAGAGTTAAAGCAGTTAGGGGGATGGGGGGGGGGGCTAAGAGACCCTGAAAATGTAGATGAATCTTACCAAGGATTAATGAAACCCAGACCATTATATTTCCCATTCTTGGTCCAACCCTTTTCTGTATAAACCTGGAGTAGTCATAGAGATAAGTATATAGAGTAGTCATAGAGATAAGTATTTAGAGTAGTCAAAGAGATAAGTATATAGAGTAGTCATAGAGATAAGTATATAGATACAGAGGAGTAGAGATCTAGTGTTAAATATGCATATCATAAAGGAGTCAAAGAGATGAATGAATAGAGAGATAAAAATAAACAGGCGAGTCACCGAGAGAGATAAATATAAGTTAAGGCGACATAGGAATAAATTTACACATCAAAGTTCAAAGTGTACCTTGTAAAAGGAAACAGTGGGGCCTGAACCATCATACCTTAACAAAATATTATTATATATAACAAGCAACCCTTGGTTTACTCAAGTCAATGTTGGGAATCAGGAAAAATATCCCCCCCCCCCCCAATTTTCATCACAATTTTGCTGACCATACAACTTGATTATCGTCGTTTCTTATTTTTGGATTAAAAACATTAGAAGTACAATTTAAAAAAAAAAATATCAATTGGCAAGTTCCACTGTTTTTTCAAGATATCTTAATTCAACCCAATTTAACATATAAACAAAAATAAAAAGATGTGATAAATCTTAAAATGAAAATAATTCCAGAAGTTTGTGAATCCAACCTAGGAAAGCCCAGATCTTGAATACCCTGAGAGGAACGGAAATAAGGTACTCGTGGAAGAATGCCGAGGTGAAGAATACGACCAGCATCCCAGTCGTCTTTGATTTTTATATAAGTCAGGTAAATTTTTATAGAGCAGTTTGTTGATGGTGTAATTTTAATCCAATAATGGCTCCTGTGGCTTGTATGACTAAAAAATCTGACAAATAATCAAATTATTTCTGAATATAAATTCCTTTGAGCAGCCGGCATGAAGAAGAGGTTTATAAAGATGTCGCACACACCATCTAAAAAAGAAATGTAAAAAAAAATTTAAAATTTAAGTTAATTTAGGCATTAACTTCACACAAAGAGGCAGCTTACGCTGAAATATTGGGATGAACCCCCCCCCCCTTATTGAATAAATACAAATTCAGTTCAGTTATATTTTATATTTTCTTTCAATTCTCAATTTTCAGAATTACAAACATTAAAAACATTTTTTTGTAATGCTTTTAAAAAGTGACAGTTTTTTAACTAATAATGCTGCACTTGAGAAATTCTCTGTCAAATATGTAAAAACATACAGAGCGTCCCATATCATATTAGATTATCTTTTCAAGCTTTAGTTCTCAAATAAATACAATACTCGAATAAACTAGCTTTTTTCGCAAGTATTAGCCTTATTCAAAATGATTGTTCTTAAATTTTCTGATTAGTCCTGAAAAACGTAATTCAGACCCATTGACGATCTAATATGATGTGGGACACCCTGTATAAAATCTTATATGAGTAAATAAAGAAGTTTTTGTTAAAATATTATGCTTTTATTATGCAGAGCAGCAACATAACTTATTCAAAACTCTGCATCAAAAATGTTTTTGACATCAAACCATGTCATAAATAAAAAATGATGCAAACAATTTTTTTGCTCAAATGCAATTAACAATTTTGACATTGTTTAATGTTTAGTAAATGAAATGGTTTTTGATTCTCTTTGTTTGTTAATCATCTTTGTTGTCGTTTGTTAATCATCTTTGTTGTTGTTTGTTAATCATCTTTGATTACCTTAACCCCACAAAAAAATCATGCCTAAACAAAAATCAAAAGCAGCATTTCTGCATTACCACGAGCCAAAAATGGCAAAAAATTGTTCAATTCCGTAAAACACGTTTGTATCAATTCGATACAGTGAACATCAAAAGTTAGATTTAATGAGTTAACCAGCATTTTTCTGCAGCTGGCTTTCAGGTCAAGGTCATGGTCAAGATTACCTGTGTACTGGCAAATTCCAGGTACTCCAAAATTTCGCAATATTATTTGCGTTCCACCAATCATGGTAGAAATCCCTGAAAAAAAATCCGAATTAAAGCAACTAAAGAGAACATTTTCAGTGAATAATTTCAAGTGNCCCCCCCATCCA
The DNA here is from genome assembly GCF_000591075.1 of Eurytemora carolleeae. Lineage (NCBI taxonomy): Eukaryota > Metazoa > Arthropoda > Copepoda > Calanoida > Temoridae > Eurytemora > Eurytemora carolleeae. The sequence goes on from NW_019397357.1 coordinate 95,691, forward strand.
GTTTATTATTTTTAGAGCCGATAATTTTCCAACGTTAATGTTTATCATTTACCTTTAACAATCTCTCTGTAGCCAAGGTCAAGTCCATAGCAGCAAATGGTACCAGGGAGTTGACCACACTTGGTATTATATATTGTTGTACTACTGCTACACTCACATTCAGTCCTAGTCAAATATATCTTTTTTAAGTTTTGCCTCCAAAAAGAGAGAATTCGGACAATTTCATACTTTTTCTGCTGTATAAATCAGCAAGTAACTTTTATAGAGAACCCGCAATTCAAAATTATCAATTTTCAGAGGGAAAAAAAACTGGAAGATGTTTATAACTTTTGCTTAGAAAAAAAAGGTTTAAAGGGATATGCTTCTTGCTAAATGTAAAATGTAGTGTCAATTGAAAAAACGTTGACAGTCCCTTTAAGAAAAAAAGTGTACCAAAAAGTTTGATCTACTTCTAAATTTAAAGTTTGAGTGTAGAGTGCACTTTTGGATTGAAGGGTTAAGTTTAATATTATTAAACTAAGCCAATGTAAACAAAAAGAGGATAAAGAGGATAGATTTTTTTGTAATGCTTTTAAAAAGTGACAGTTTTTTAACTAATAATGCTGCACTTGAGAAATTCTCTGTCAAATATGTAAAAACATACAGAGCGTCCCATATCATATTAGATTATTTTTTCAAGCTTTAGTTCTCAAATAAATACAATACTCGAATAAACTAGCTTTTTTCGCAAGTATTAGCCTTATTCAAAATGATTGTTCTTAAATTTTCTGATTAGTCCTGAAAAACGTAATTCAGACCCATTGACGATCTAATATGATGTGGGACACCCTGTATAAAATCTTATATGAGTAAATAAAGAAGTTTTTGTTAAAATATTATGCTTTTATTATGCAGAGCAGCAACATAACTTATTCAAAACTCTGCATCAAAAATGTTTTTGACATCAAACCATGTCATAAATAAAAAATGATGCAAACAATTTTTTTGCTCAAATGCAATTAACAATTTTGACATTGTTTAATGTTTAGTAAATGAAATGGTTTTTGATTCTCTTTGTTTGTTAATCATCTTTGTTGTCGTTTGTTAATCATCTTTGTTGTTGTTTGTTAATCATCTTTGTTGTTGTTTGTTAATCATCTTTGATTACCTTAACCCCACAAAAAAATCATGCCTAAACAAAAATCAAAAGCAGCATTTCTGCATTACCACGAGCCAAAAATGGCAAAAAATTGTTCAATTCCGTAAAACACGTTTGTATCAATTCGATACAGTGAACATCAAAAGTTAGATTTAATGAGTTAACCAGCATTTTTCTGCAGCTGGCTTTCAGGTCAAGGTCATGGTCAAGATTACCTGTGTACTGGCAAATTCCAGGTACTCCAAAATTTCGCAATATTATTTGCGTTCCACCAATCATGGTAGAAATCCCTGAAAAAAAATCCGAATTAAAGCAACTAAAGAGAACATTTTCAGTGAATAATTTCAAGTGACTCGCCTTTAAAAAATGGAACATCCGATTTACATCACATCACATTTTAATCATTTTGAAACTATATTGAATTTGGACAAAATAACTCCTTCATTTTTAACTCAGAAAACGATTTAAAGGGTAAATAAATCTAAAATTTATTTCGAGGGTCGCTTCAAATTTTGTCTAGATCCCTTTAAATTTGAAAATATAAGGTGGGAATAGGTTTAATAAATTAACTTGGTTTAGAAAATCAAAAGTTTTGGGACAAAAGAAAGGTGAAATCAAATCAAATTAGATTGTTAGGAAGTGTTCCTCCTCCACATACTAAAACTCAATTAGAATTTTCTACTTCATGTACAGTAGTAGACTATACTTGTACTAACTTATAAAACTAGATCAGATGATGGCCACCGATCCATGACCCCTCCCTCACATAGATAAGATTTTATAAATATTTGAAACTTTTTCATACTACTTCACTTTCAACTTGTCCATATTTTGAAACTCAAGAACTAACCTGTCAGTAAACTCAAGCCTGTCAGTAAAATCTCAAAACATACCTGTCAGCAAACTCAAGAACTTACCTTTCAGCAAACTCAAGAACTTACCTTTAAGCAAACTCAATAACTAACCTATTTGTAAAATCAGGAACTAACCTGTCAGTAAAATTAAGAACTAACCTTTCATTTAACTCAAAAACTATTCTGTCAGCAAACTCAAGAAACAACCTGTCAGCAAACTCAAAAACTAACTAGTCTGTCAGTAAAATCAAGAACTAACCTGACATTAAACTTAAGAACTAACCTGTCAGCAAACTCAAGAACTAGCTTGTCAGCAAACTCAAGAACTAACCTGTCAGCAAACTCAAGAACTAACCTGTCGGCAAACTCAAGAACTAACCTGTCAGCAAACTCAAAAACTAACCTGTCCGCAAACTTAGGATCTAACCTTTCAGTAAACTCAAAAACTAATCTGTCAGTAAAATCAAGAACTAACCTGTCTGTAAACTCAAGAACTAACCTATTTGTAAAATCAAGAACTAACTTGTCAGTAAACTCAAGAACTAACCTATCAGCAAACTCAAGAACAAAGCCTTTCAGTAATATCAAGAACTAATCTGTCAGCAAACTCAAGAACTAACCTGTCAGAAAACTAAGGTTCTAACCTTTCAGTAAACTCAAGAACTAGCCTGTCAGTAAAATGAAGAAGTAACCTGACAGCAAACTCAAGAACTAGCCTGCCAATGAACTCAATAACTAACTGTCAACAAACTCAGGTTCTAACCTTTCCGTAAACTCAAGAACTAGCCTGTCAGTAAAATCAAGAACTAACCTGACGTTAAACTCAAGAACTAACCTGTCAGCAAATTGAAGAATTTCTCCAATAGAATTTAAGAATGAGTGGAAGAGCAAATAAAACCAAATGAGCCAGAGTAGATGATTTGGAATAGCGAGCTAAAATACATATCTTTTAAGAGTTTATTAAATAATGTTTTTTATCTATTTGTTCCAAACAAAAGTGAATTTTTAAGAATCAAAATATCGTCCTAATAGAGTACATAAAGAGTACATAAAGAGTACATAAAGAGAACACCAAAAGTAATTAAAGAATACATAGAGATTAAAGAGTTCATAAAGAGTACATACAAATTCATAAAGTTCGATTACATAAAGAGAAAAAAAGTACATTAGTGCATGTACATAAAATGTACGTAAAAGTACGTAACAAGTACAGAAATAGTTTCAAACAACCAGAGGTCGCATATTTTATTAACACTGACGACACTAAAAGCATAATTTTATTTATTTTTCTTCAGAAATTGTTAAATTGTTTTGGTTCCAATTTTCAGTGCAAAACAATATTAACTCCCCCCCCCCTTCCACTCCCTCTCTACAATTTTTAACTTTGTAACGCGGAGTTCCAAACATTACACAATCCACACTTAAAAAGTTTTTAATTTAAAATGTTTCTAAGAAAATTTCAAGAAAGTTCCAAGTAAAAAAAGATGATTAACATTCAAGTTTAAAGAAGAAAATTTAGCTAAACTGCCATGAAGCTTTATAGAATATGTAAAAAAGATTTTTTTATTGTTTAATTCTTACCAATAACAACCTCAAGTCCTCGCCTCAGGAGGAAAAGTTTTCTGATTCTGAAATGCAATAAAAATATTATTTAATTTCAACTTTTTTTTACGTTGAATCGTGGAACGTTTAGTTTACACTTCCGGAGTTTGGTTAGCATATTTTTGGGAATAACGCTATAAGTAAACAGCTTCAAAAAGGATTCATATTGTGGCTATATTAATCTTAAGGAAGGAGATAAACTAGTAGATCATGTCGTCTTTATACCTTGATGCCCTTGGGAAGTTTAGTTCATAGCATAATGTCGGAGCAAACCAGAAATAGTAAATATCCCTGAAAAATCACAATGATGATTAGAATGATTAGGATGATTAGGATGATTAGGATGATTAGGATGATTAGGATGATTAGGATGATTAGGATGATTAGGATGATTAGGATGATTAGGATGATTAGGATGATTAGGATGATTAGGATGATTAGGATGATTAGGATGATTAGGATGATTAGGATGATTAGGATGATTAGGATGATTAGGATGATTAGGATGATTAGGATGATTAGGATGATTAGGATGATTAGGATGATTAGGATGATTAGGATGATTAGGATGATTAGGATGATTAGGATGATTAGGATGATTAGGATGATTAGGATGATTAGGATGATTAGGATGATTAGGATGATTAGGATGATTAGGATGATTAGGATGATTAGGATGATTAGGATGATTAGGATGATTAGGATGATTAGGATGATTAGGATGATTAGGATGATTAGGATGATTAGGATGATTAGGATGATTAGGATGATTAGGATGATTAGGATGATTAGGATGATTAGGATGATTAGGATGATTAGGATGATTAGGATGATTAGGATGATTAGGATGATTAGGATGATTAGGATGATTAGGATGATTAGGATGATTAGGATGATTAGGATGATTAGGATGATTAGGATGATTAGGATGATTAGGATGATTAGGATGATTAGGATGATTAGGATGATTAGGATGATTAGGATGATTAGGATGATTAGGATGATTAGGATGATTAGGATGATTAGGATGATTAGGATGATTAGGATGATTAGGATGATTAGGATGATTAGGATGATTAGGATGATTAGGATGATTAGGATGGTGATGATGGTGATGATGGTGATGATGGTGATGATGGTGATGATGGTGATGATAGTGATGATAGTGATGTTAATGATGAATGACGATAATGATGATAATGATGATAATGATGATAATGATGATAATGATGATAATGATGATAATGATGATAATGATGATAATGATGATAATGATGATAATGAATATATTCCTACCGAAGAGAAAGATTATCTGGCCAAGTAACTGGTTTTAATCCTATTGAATCTGTGTTACCTTTTTCCTAAAAATAATTTTTTTTAAACAGTAACGACATACAAAGTCCAAAATAAATAATATGTCAATGTTTAACCATTTTTGTTCTTTGAAGTAGAAGAGTAAGCATGTAATAAATATCATAGCAAAATCCCATATTTATAAACCTGAACGCATCTTGATATATTACCTTATAAATTGTAACCTAACTACAATTGTAAATAATTACGTCAACCCTGTATTGTGATTAAACCTAACAACGCTTAAAAATAACTACGTAAAACTTGTTATTACGTTCATTAATGTAACCTGTACCCTATAACTTAAAATATACATCAGTTGGAATAATACTCTGCTTTGATTACGGTATTAGATTAATTGTTCCTCGTTTACCATACAAGAAGGATCCTGAATCACTTTCTTGAAAGATAGATATAGATAGAGAATTACAAGTTGTATCTTGTAAGACAGATACATGTGAATACAGATAGAGTTGTATCCGGTTTGACATTGACTAAAGTATTAGTGAGAAACTTGGATTTCTTGATCAAGTTGTATCTTGTAAGACAGATACCTAAGGATACGGAAGGTTATACCTGGATTGGTACTGATCTAAACGTATTTGTTGGAGTAAGGATTTACTACAAGCATAGCAGAAAACATGTGTGTATCAGTGTATCCCCTCCCCCCCCCCAAAAAAAAAACGTGGTTAATTTCAAAATGCGATGCACTATAGGTCTGAATCCTCCCATTTCTGGGTTTCTTGGAGGATATAAAGATGGAGGTCATTGACCAGAGATTCAAAATTTACCCAGCGTTCTGAATTTTTAAAGAATTCTAAAATTCAAACTATGCAAATCATAGAAAGGTACAAAATGTATTTAATAAATGGAACACGCTTTTATACTATTAGGCTTGATAGGCTTTCCAAATTTTGATCACATTGTCTGAAAAAATGCATCTTTGAAACTCAATAAAAATTACAAATTTTCTCTTGTTATTCTTTTTACCTTTATGGCTTCTTTCTCATCAGCAAGAGATTTTGGTGAAGACGCTTTGTACAGGTTTTTATCCATAATTATGGAAGCTTGTCTAAATATAGAGACATGTACATTGTACATTGTTCATGTACAGGTGTTTAATANTGTCTAAATATAGAGACATGTACATTGTACATTGTTCATGTACAGGTGTGTATCCATAATTATGGAAGCTTGTCTAAATATAGAGACAAACATTGTTCTTGTGCAGGTGCTTATCCATAATTATGGAAGCTTGTTAAAATATAGAGAAAAGTACATTGTTCATGTACAGGTTTATAGCCATAATTATGGAAGCTTGTCTAAATATAAAGACATGTACATTGTTCATGTACAGGTGTTTATCCATAATTATGGAAGCTTGTCTAAATATAGAGACATGTACATTGTTCATGTACAGGTGTTTATCCATAATTACGGAAGCTTGTCTAAATATAGAGACTGTACATTTTTCATGTACTGGTTTTTATCCATAATTATGGAAGTTTGTCTAAATATAGAGACATATACTATGTACATGTACAGGTTTATATCCATAATTATTGAAGCGTGTCCAATGTATAAAAAAATTTTGTAATTTAAGATTGTAATCTTATATTTGATGATCTAATTATTTTAAAGTGAAAAAAAAGACATTTAACCCAATTTTTATTATTTTTAAAACTACAAAGTCCACTCTAGAATCAAAACGTCGGACTGGCACAAACGTCGGACAAGTACAAACGTCGGACAAGTACAAACGTCGGACGGGTACATTTATAAGGAAAAACGTCGGACTTTGGTTGAGTTTGAAAGAAAAGACCCATGCTATAAGAACTAAATTAAAAATCACTCACTAATTGTGATAAAAATCAAAGACGACTGAATAAAGTCTCATCCTTTGAAGGTAGCACTGTATAAAACAACAGACCAGAAAGGATTTGAGTACAATGGTCACAAACTCTGATGCTTCAAAATGCCTATGACCTTTGCAACCCAACGTCGTATAACCTTTATCATTTTACCTATGAAATCTATAAAATCATACAGTTTAAGTTTGAAAGTATTAAATGTTAATACCACTAACAGGTTGCAAAGATATAGGGATGAGAATATTTTATTTGGTGGCAAGAACTCGATTCCTTTGGGTAGTTTTTAATTAGACTAGTCGATAAAAGGAAATAACTTTATAAAAAAAAATTTATAATTCAAATAATATTTTTTCTTAGTCCGACGTTTGTACCAGTCCGACGTTTGTACTAGTCCGACGTTTGTCCTGGTCCGACGTTTGTACTGTCCGACGTTTGTAAGTCTTTGGTTTGTACCGTCCGACGTTTGTTGGTCCGACGTTAGTTCTGGTACCGAATACCCAAACCCCCCCCCCCCCTCTAAATGTAATTTAAAAGGATGTTTAATATTTTATTTGTTAAGAAAATGGAAATAATATTATGCAAAATATATATTTTTTAAAATCTAAATATTTTTTACCTGTAAATAGATGTGTGTCTTGCTCTTTTTTGTCCCAAAATAGTTATACTACATCTACACCAATGATTTACTAAATAGGAAGATGTTTTAGAGTATTCATTGATCAGTAGGTATAGTGCATTCATTGATCAGTAGGTTATTTATTGATAAGAAGGTATAGAGTATTATTTGATCAGTAGGTATAGCGTATTCATTGATCAATAGGTATAGCGTATTCATTGATCGGTAGGTATAGTGTATTCATTATTCATTGATAAGTAGGTATAGACTATTCATTGATCATTACGTATAGAGTATTTATTGATGAGTAGGTATAGAGTATTCATTAATAAGTAAGTATAGAGTATTCATTGATCTATAGGTATAGAGTATTCATTGAAGAGTAGGTATAGAGTATTCATTGATCAGTAGGTATAGAGTATTCATTGATCAGTAGGTATAGTATATTCATTGACCAGTAGGTATAGAGTATTCATTGATCTATAGGTATAGAGTATTCATTGATCAGTAGGTATAGAGTATTCATTGATGAGTAGGTATAGAGTATTCATTGATAAGTAGGTATAGAGTATTCATTGATGAGTAGGTATAGAGTATTCATTGATAAGTAGGTATAGAGTATTCATTGATCTATAGGTATACAGTATTCTTTGATGAGTAGGTATACAGTTCTCAAATAGTCTACATTTTTTCCAAGATTAAATAAAAAAGTGTAAAAACAGAAACTAAAGAACACATAAACTTGTACTTATCTTACTGTAAGATAAGTACTTTATTCTAAAATTATTACTATTATTAATAATTTTGTCGGACACAAAAACTGAATTGGCACTTGTGACGTCAGAATACAGTTGTACTGAGAGTGTACAAATTCTACGTTGCCATCTATTAAACTAGAATCTAATTGGTATAGAGTATTTATTGATTAATAGGTGAGTGCTTATTAATCAGTGGGAGTATCAATTAATCAATAGCCCCTGGGTATTCAATTCACTGATTTAAGAGCTGCAATTGTAAACTCATAAATTATGATTTCATAGAAAAAGAATAAAAAATCTCGATTATACTGATAAAAATGCATCTCTTCGCGAAATCCCTTATTTTTTTTAAAAAGATTAAAAAAATATCTTTAAAAATAAACCTTGAATGTAAGACCACATCTTCAAGAAGAGAATAGAATAAACAGCTGTTGTTACAGTAGCAGCCAATACACCAATATCTTCAGATCTAACAGTAGAATGATCGTTATGAGCAGAGTAAAGAAGAAGAAAGGTTGTTATGAGCAGAGTAAAGAAGAAGAAATGTTGTTATGAGCAGAGTAAAGAAGAATAAAGGTTGTTATGAGCCGAGCAAAGAAGAAGAAAAGTTGTTATAAGCAGAGTATAATAAGAAGAACGGTTGTTATGAGCAGAGTAAAGAAGAAGAAAGGTTGTTATGAGCATAGTAAATAAGAAGAACGGTTGTTATGAGCAGAGTAAAGAAGAAGAACGGTTGTTATGAGCAGAGTAAAGAGGAAGAAAGGTTGTTATGAGCAGAGTAAATGAGAAGAAAAGTTTTTATGAGCAAAGTAAAGAAGTAAGAAGAACGGTTGTTATGAGCAGAGTAAAGAGGAAGAAAGGTTGTTATGAGCAGAGTAAATGAGAAGAAAAGTTTTTATGAGCAGAGTAAAGAAGTAGAAGGGTTGTTATGAGCAGAGTAAAGAAGAAGAACGGCTGTTATGAGCAGAGTAAAGAAGTAGAAGGGTTGTTATGAGCAGAGTAAATAAGAAGAACGGTTGTTATGAGCAGAGTAAAGAAGTAGAACAGTTGTTATGAGCAGAGTAAAGAAGAAGAACGGTTGTTATGAGCAGAGTAAAGAAGTAGAACAGTTGTTATGAGAAGTGTAAAGAAGTAGAACAGTTGTTATGAGCAGAGTAAAGAAGTAGAACAGTTGTTATGAGAAGAGTAAAGAAGTAGAACAGTTGTTATGAGAAGTGTAAAGAAGAAGAAGGGTTGTTATGAGCAGAGTCAAGAAGTTATGAGCAAAGTAAAGAAGTAGAAGGATTGTTATGAGCAGAGTAAATAAGAAGAATGGTTGTTATGAGCAGAGTTTAGAAGAAGAACGGTTGTTATGAGCAGAGTAAAGAGGAAGAAGGGTTGTTATGAGCAGAGTAAAGAAGTAGAAGGGTTGTTATGAGCAGAGTAAAGAAGTAGAAGGAGTGTTATGAGCAGAGTAAAGAAGTAGAAGGGTTGTTATGAGCAGAGTAAAGAAGTAGAAGGATTGTTATGAGCAGAGTCATTCCAGGGAAGAATAGAAGAGTAGAACTGTCATTGTGACAATTGTAAAAAAGTAGAAAAGTTGTTAAGGTTAAGAAGAAGAATAAACGTTTGTTATGAGTAGAGTAGATGAATGGAACAGTAGTTATTGAATCTCAAATTATGGTTTGACTTGAAACCCAGTCCTTGTCAGAAATTCCAAAAGATAAATTGCTCATTACTAATAGAAGAATGAAATAATCTGATTATAATAATAACACTAATAACAATAATAATAAAAATTATGATAATAATGATAATATATTTCCTACCTAACGTTAATTACAAGGATTGGAATGAGCAGCATCAAGAGCAGATTGGTCATGTGCACAAAACATCCCATTCGCCAGGTTATGATATCCTAATTTAACCAATCAATCAATCAATCAATCAATCAATCAATCGATCAATCAATCAATCAATCAATTACTTAACTTAACTTAACTTATGAATAAATAAGCCAATCCATCAATCTATCATTAAATCAATTGGTCAATCAGTAAATCAAATAACCAAATCAAATTTTCAATAAATCCTTCTATCAATTACTACACCCATCCAACCATTGATTAAAGCAACTAATTAATCAAGTAATCAACCTGTCATCAATCATTTGATTAATAAATCTTTCAAGAAATCAGTTAATCAATATAGCAGTCAAATAGTCGACCAGTTCATCAACATCTAATCAGTTATTAAATTAATTAACAACCAATCAATCAGTCAACCCGTCCATTATTTAGCCAATCAATCAATCAGTGCATCAATTTCTTAATAACTCAATCAATCTGTAAATTAAATCAATTTTAAATACATTTCTTATGTTGTTGCTTATTTTTAAAAAATTATTTAAAGATTAACGTTTTTTTCTACTTTGTAAGAGAAAGACCAAAAAAAAATTTAATTACCTTGACGATAAGTTTCTCTACAAGAAGGATGAGAAGTATTGGTACATTAGTGTAGAGGAGGAGGTAGAAGGAGATAAAGCTCGCGTTCTCGTCAGTTACGTGACTATTAAAGGGACTGTACGCGTAATTTCAATTGACCCTCCATGCAAAGATGATGCCTGATTACAACGGTACCCTTGAAATTATAATCTGATCGAAAATGTGGAAGATAAAGTCGTTTTTCCGACTTAGAAACCATTTATTTCTGATAATTTCTCTAGATTTTATTATAAGCAAGAAATGCAAGTATTTTTTGCCACAAATCAAAATAAACAGAGTTCTAATCCATTTGTGATCAGATAAAGCTTTTTAGATATTGCTGAAAATCGGGCATTGCCATCTTTGCATGGAAGAAGGTCAATTGAAATTACGCTTACAGTCCTTTTAAAGGGAGAGCACTCAAAATTTTAATAGGTTTATAATATCAACAATAATATAAATTCTACGATATTTGTTATATATTTATTTCAATCAACTATTTCTGTTGAGAGACTTTAAAAATGAGCCTTTTTTCTAAAGACCCTAAAGATGGTTTCTTGTTTACTCTGTGTATGGTCACTTCAAAGAAAAAATGGCATAGAAAATAATAACAAACTGATTTACAATTTAATTGCGGTTCATCCTATATTTTTCGTGAACGATCCTTTCCAGTGTAAAATAATGAAATAAATGAAGTAATTAGTGATAAATGATAATTATATTACTAACTTTATAACACTATCGAAACCATATATTGAATTTTACTTTAAACGAAAAAAATGTTTGTCAATTTCTGGCTGTAGACCCTTTTCTTTCAAAGACTTACTTTCTTTAACTTACTTTAAAAATGCTGTGATTATCGAATTTGGGTTCACTCGTACTCCATACTTATTCAAGTTCTCCAAACATAGCCTTAACAGTCAACAAAAAGATTAGCGAACTAACTCCACCAGATTAACGAACTAACTTTACCAGATTAGCGAACTAACTTTACCAGATTAACAAGCTAACAATACCATATTAACGATCTAACTACACCAGATTAACGATTTATACTTGTTTCTACAATATGACATAGTACAGGGGTAACCTAATTGTAGAAAAAATGTTATAAGAACTGTTTGTAACAAAATACAAAAATGACAACGATTAAAAACGAAGGTGCGGAACATGGTAATCAGGAAAAAAATTTAACACATTTCTAAGAGCGTATACAAAGAGTTGTCAAGGAGGAGCGGACTTCTATTTTTTGGGCCTGAAACCCCCTGGAATCCATGTCATGGGAGAGGGGGGGACGAGGCTCCTGTAGCCCTGGTACATATACGGGGGGTGGGGGTCAGTAGTCCTCTTGCCCCCCCTGGGGGCGGGCCTGGTTAACGTCGGGTGTGGTAGTGTTTTCTCCTTAAAAAGTTGTTGAAAATTTTCTTCTGCAATAGCCCGCCCCCTTTAAACAACTAAATTTATTTCTAATAATTGAATTTAAGACCTGAGACCGCCCATCACGAGCAACAAAAACGCCCAGTTCACCATTCCCTAAAACAATCTTATCAAAAAAAGCTAAATTCATTTTTTAAAACCAAATCTAAAATTATGATTACTTCAAAATTATCCATTTAAATAATTTATAAGTAATGTTGTAATTTTAGAAAATTTGTTCGTGTAACATTATATTCATTTTCAGAAAATATATATATAATAAAACAAGACATTCATATATATGTTAATTCCTAAAGCCCTCCAAACGGCTGATTCGAATGAGCGGACATTTTTTTGTAGACACTCATATGTAGCCTGGGGGTGATACAGGTTAAATACAATTAAAAAAATTTTAAAACATTTTTTTGCTGTTCCACGGGCAACACCGGGCCCTTCAGCTAGTGTATTTTAAATTGCGAAAAAAAAACATTCCATTCATAACGTCTTACTTTTAAAATTTCTGATCAGAAATTTTTCCATTAATATCTTTTCTGAGTAAAAATATTTACCTCAAAATTGTTAAATGTTGAGCCCCAAGAAATAAGAGAATCACGTGGACTAAAATAGGTTTATTAGTCTACAATAATATATATAGGTTTATTCGTAAAATAAGTTTATTAGTCTACAATAATATAGGTTTACTCGTAAAATAGGTTTACTAGTCTACAATAATATAGGTTTATTCGTAAAATAGGTTTATTAGTCTACATTAATATAGGTTTATTCGTAAAATAGGTTTATTAGTCTAGGTTTACTTGTAAAATAGGTTTATTAGTCTATGTTTACTTGTAAAATAGGTTTACTAGTCTACAATAATATAGGTTTATTCGTAAAAGAGGTTTATTAGTCTACAATAATATAGTTGTACTCATAAAATAGGTGTATTAGTCCACAATTATATAAATTTACTTGTAAAATAGGTTTATTAGTTTTAATCATATAGTATATCAGTATATAATAGTAGGTTTACCCAAAGACTCTCTATTAATATAAAGATGCTTCATTAGAAATTTATTTGACTATTTTACAGCTCTGTACAGCTGTATTTGACTTTAAGTTAGTAATTTTGATTGCTTGATCGTTCAATGATATGCATTAAAACCGTAATTGTTTAACACAATTTTGTGAATGTTTTTGCTAAAAGTAAACACAATGTATTTTAGAAGTTATTTAATCCTTTGTTGGATAAAAGAATCTAATGTTAAAATAAACCTGAATTTGTGAATAAGTCAAGCATCTCTTTTTTATGAAAAATAGCCAATAATATCGTTAGTGAAAATTTTCAGATGTAGTCAAATATGTTTTTTCAAGTGCTACGAGATATGAAAACACTAACTATAAAATGTAAAAGAATGTAAGTTAATAATGTCTCTTTTGTTTCATCATAAGCAAATAAATATTTGGAACAAATGCTTTTTTAACCCATTTACTCGTCAATTGATTTGTGGCGATTTGGGTTCAAAAGTATGAATCCTTAAATGGAATGGAACTTCCAAGCAAACAAAAAATACCATTATGCCGTAGAAAAGACGACATTTGTTACAGTATTTATTAGACCAAACAAAGTGCGTAGATTTTCCGAAGCAGCATCTTTACCTATGAATAGGTTTATCTGGTTGAGATTTTCTAACTTTCGCATCTTCTGTCACAATGTCTTCGGCCCTAGAAATTTGATTTTTTCATTTTCTTTAATTTCCACTTTCTGTTGTCTCAATTTATAAATAACAAAAAACAGAGGTAAAAAAGTTCACCCCCC
>NW_019397357.1:109581-137234 GCF_000591075.1 Eurytemora carolleeae
CAATAAGATTTATTGCTTAATTGGGCAAAATAAAGGATTTTTAAAGGAATGGATTTTTTAAAGAAAATTAATTGATTTTGTAAAGAAAATTAATGGATTTTTTGAAGAAAATTAATGGATCTTTTAAAAAAATAAATGGATTTTCTTGTGAAAAATGTCTAAAACCCCATTCTATTCCATTGGAAAAAAAAGATTTATAATAAATTTATTCTTAACATTTAAAACAAAATAAATTAAATAACATTCATTTCAAATGCCATTAAACACTTTGGAAACCCAATATCAACTATTTTATGCAAAAAATTGTATTTGATATTTAATTGTTTATCGGATTTTAGTAAAATTAATATTGCCTTAAAGAGACTGTTGTACTTTCACGTGAACCTCCATTTACCAATTCACAACGGTACCCTTTAAACCTTTATCTCATCACAATGTAGAAGATATTACCGTTTTTTGGCTTTAAAAGTGTTTAACTCTGAAAATATTCTATATTGTTTCTGTAGCAAGATATCCGCAAGTCTAAACTTGAGTAAGAAACCCCAGTTATGGAAACATTATGCATTCTTGATCGAGAAAAGCTTTTAAGGGCACCGATGTGAATCGGACATGCCAATCTACAAATAGGAGGTCACTTGAATATACGTAATAGTCCAATTAAAGGGAGTGACCGGCAATATATGGTAGTTGAACTAAGAATTTAGTATTAAGAAACTTTTTCGAAATGATTTGAGACCCATAAGACGTTTTTTCAATGCATATTTGTTCAGCAATAGCGCAAATTCAATCTTTAAAATCCTCATAGATTTTTCATTTTTGAGGGATGATTTTGAGAATCGTTTTTTAAAAAATTATTCAATAACGGCGACAAAAAATATAAAAAAAATTCTTCAGTAAACTAATTAGTTGTTTAGGAACAAGATGAGAAAATACAAATTAACTACTATCATCGAAAATAAATAATCTTATTCAGTTATTGGTTTCTGTAATGTCTCATTGTAAACAAACATTTTCTATAGATTTCCTGGAATGTTTATTGAAAAGACGACATTTGAAGAATTTGAAGAAATCTGCGAACAAATTCAAGAAGTATAAAGGAATTCAATATAATGATGAAAAAGAGATAATTGATTCTAGCATTGATTTAGTGATAGATTTCAATTGAGAAACATGTTCCTAAACATCTAATTAGTTTTCTTCGAATTTTTTTTTGTTATTGTTATTTGATGATTTAAAAAAATCGATTCTCAAAAAAAAACCAAAAGATGAATTTGTACGTCGACTTTGCGCTCAAACTCCGTGATTATACTTCATTAAAACGTTTATTATGTCTCAAATGAATCCTAAAAATTTGTCCACAATACTACATCCTCAGTTCAACTTCCATAAATTGCCGGTCACTCCCTTTAACAAATAAAAACCATGGCGCCCGGATGTACCTTGAGGTTGAATTTGTGCGACGTAATCGCATCCTACTCTCCCCCTCTGTCATGATATCTGAAAAAACTGAAAATTTACTTTCCTCGAAAAGACAAAAATTTTTCACTAAAAAGTCTTTAAAAATCAAACTTTTAGATACAAGGCTGCCTTCGGACGGGAAAATTTGAAGAGTTCAGGTCGTCGCATAGTTTTGTATGTTTATCAATCTGTTTATTATTATTATCTTTAGTCAAAACAAAAACAATTTTGATAAAAATTATTCCTTATCTTCTTGTTATTCTAAATTAAGTTATAAAAAACATGTGGGGTTAATCAGCTTTAGTAATGACTTAAACGAACACGTTAAAGGACGGATAATGTATGTATTCCCACGACCAGGGGGGAAGTGCAGAAGTCCTCAATTATTGTACACCATATGGCCATTAACAAAGGCCAATATATGGTCAAATTTCTAGGAAATAAAAGAATTAATGTTAAACATTTTTATTTCTGATTACAAATTGAGGTGGTGGATTACCAATTGAGGAGCGCACATGCCGCAAAACACGTTTGGGTGGCGGTGATCGATTACTAATTTAGGACTTCTGCACTCCCCCCTCCCACGACACTGCAACTATCGCAATTCCTAAATTTCCTGAACATATTCAAATTTAGTTTGTTTGTTTGTATCCAATAAACGTCAAAACGGCTTAACCGATCCTGACCAAACTGTTTCTGGTAATGATCCTATAACCCCACGAAGGCGATGATAATTCCACTGTGTTCTGGTTATCACTGTAATTAAATAACAAGGCGAGAACCTATAAAAATACTGAACTTGACTGCGTTAAAATCTTTGAACTTTCTGCGCAGAAAACACTTTAGTCGGTCAACTTTGGTCGCAATAAACAACAGTTTCATTTGCAATAAGGGGGGGGGGAATAAAGGATCAAGAACCTTAAAGTGTTAAAATTAAGGGTGCAAAGATTTTATTATTTAAAGATTTTTTTTGACTGATTCCTTATTAATTGTTTATGATTTCTATGCTTGTTAATAGACTTATAAAACTATCTGTAGATTGATAACAGGGAAAGGGGGTGAACGCACGAGCTGCGACTAGAACACATATATAGACTACTTTACACTACACAACTGAATGGGGGGGGGGAGGGTGTTCTGCACACCGCCCATAGATTAGCATAATATTTTGACGCTCACATTTATCATTCAATTCTAAGCTTTGGTTTAATTATCCCACATTTTTTACGTCATGTAAACCTCTCTGAAGTCTATAGTTAAGTAAGTCCCTATTTTATGAAGTCCGTATATTATAGTCCCTAAAAACTGTAGAATCCTGTATTTCACTCTACAATTAATAAAAGTCCCATCCCCCGGGCCCCCCTTCTATCAATTTTGTAAATGACCACTTTTTTCAGCAAAATTATTATTTAAAATTATTATTTTAGGGTTAAGTTAGATAAACTTAATTTATGGGCCGAGCGCTGCGGCTATGATAGACTAGGGGGCCGAGCACCGCGGCTAAGGCAGGCTAGGGGGCCAGGCGCTGCGGCCACATGACCAATTATATGTATGTGATAAGAGATCCATGTACAAAATTTACAAATTATATGAAGTTCTAAAGATAATTGTATCATAACTTAACTAAATTCTCTGAGTCCCAACACTCATGGAATTCTTTTTGTTTACTTTTGTATCAATAAATTTCAAATTGTACACGAACTACGAAGTACGATTGTACGCAAAGTACCTTATTAGGAATTAATACAAATGTCGTCGTCTGTTTGATTAACTTACAAAGAAAGACGATGTTTTAATGAGAGAAGAATGGTTATCACAAGCGAATTAGAGGGGGGCCTAGGCCCACGGGCCCCAATTTGACCTCCTCGAGGGGGGTTAGGGGGGTGGCCTCCCCCTAAATATAATAAATAGAAAGCGTCAGCACTGGAGTTTACAGATATAAAGTAGGAGAACTGAAGACAAATAGAAAGTAGGAGAACTGGAGTTTACAGATAGAAAGTGAGAGAACTGGAGTTTACAGATGGAAAGTAAGAGAATTGGAGTTTACAGATAGACATCTGAGAACTGGAATTTACAGATATAATTTAGGAGAAATAGAGTTAACAAATTTAAAGTACAGGGTGTCGCACGAAACATGACAGTTTTGTTGAATTAGTTTGGAATGTCTTCTTCCATAATTTGTTGAGTTGTTTTATACCTAAGAAAATTATAAAAATATTTTTGGGAGTCAAGTTATAGAATAATTGATTTCAAAGTAAAATAAATTCAAACAAAAGATTTTTCTAACGAAATAAACTGCAAAAAGCCTTTAATATCAGATACAGCTTAAAGGGAAAACGACATTCAGAACTATTTATCAACTGTCATGTTTCGTGGGACACCAGCTGTAGGAGAACTGGAGTTAACAAATAGAAAGTGGGAGAACTGGAGTTTACAGATAGAAAGTAAGAGAATTGGAGTTTACAGAAAGAAAGCTGAGAACTGGAATTTACAGAAAGAAAGCTGAGAACTGGAATTTACAGATAGAAAGCTGAGAACTGGAATTTACAGATAGAAAGTAGGAGAACTCGAGTTTACAGATAAATAATAGGAGAAGTGGAGTCTGCAGATAGAAAGTGGGGGAACTGGAGTTTACAGATATACCTATATAGAAAGTGGGAGAACTAGATTTTACAGATATAAAGTGGGAGAACTAGATTTTACAGATAGAAAGTAGGAGAACCAGAGTTAAAGACTGAAAGTGTCAGGTTAGGTTAGGTTAGGTTAGGTTAGTTTAAGCTTATACTTTTTTAACGAATAAGAAATAGGAATTTACTATTTTTTGTTCAATTTTTAGGGGAGCCCAACATTTTTTTGCGTGCTTTTGCGCATTCCCCCTAAAATTATGATTACTTCAAANGGATATCCTGGTTAGATGAGAGAGCAAGGAAGTTTGGATATCTCTGGTTAGATGAAAGAACAAGGATAGATCTCTCTGGTTAGATGAGAGAACATGGAAGGATGGATATCTTTGGTTAGATGAAAGAACAAGGAAGGATGGATATCCTGGTTAGATGAGAGAACAAGGAAGTTTGGATATCTCTGGTTAGATGAAAGAACAAGGATAGATCTCTCTGGTTAGATAAGAGAACAAGAAAGGATGGATATCTTTGGTTAGATGAGAGAACAAGGAAGGTGGATATCCCTTGTGATCGTTAACGAAGGGTCGTCGTTAAGGAAGGTTTGTGATTAACTATCGTTAACGAATGGTCGTCGTTAAGGATCGTTAATGAAACAACGAGTTTATAAAAAACGATCGTAATAAAAACGATCGTTTTTAAAAAACGAACTGTTAAATAAACGATCGTTTTTTAATTCGTTTTTGATTTTTCGTCGTCGTTTTCATAACGAAACGATCGCTTTTTTAAAAAAAAATGAAAACGTAGCATCCCTATGGATATCTCATAAGTTTAATGAGAGAACAAGAAACGTACACAAGTCCAATAAATGTTCAAGCGGCTGAACTTCTTGGACCGAATTATTTTGAGAACAACGCTATTTACACCAAATTGTGATTTTTTGAAATTGTGAATACCAAACCAAATAATTCCTAAGCTTACTAAATCAAGGATACATGATAAGAATAACTTCCTCTATGTAGAAACTGTAGTATAAGGTTGATAATTAGAGAGAGTTTTTAAAATATGACTCTTTCCAACATATACTGGACTTTTCTTTTCCAAAAAAATTGGTCTTTTACCAAAAAGTTTTTATCCCTATTTATTTAAACAACCTGATATGGTACATCTTTGACATTTAAAGCTATATTTTTGCTTGGATCAAATAGGCTAAGTTTGAAAGGTTTACATCATTAGGTCGCGAAGAATTAGGAATTTAAAAGGTTTAAGTTTGTTTAAAATATTTATTGACAATGTAACATAAATCTGCTTAGAGAAGTCCAAATATTTGGTCAGAATATTGAATTTTGCCCAAAGTATTCCGCTAAAAATTGTAATCATTTTGTTCAAATATTAGGGCCAGAAACGCTTTCAGATGGTTTTATTTTACAAACAAAAAGTTTGGGGTTATTTTAACATTTTTTTGCTATAACTAACCTTAGAGGGCGCTTCGCGCCCATCTTCTAAATTAATTGTGAACATGTTCTCTTTATGAACATCGTAAAACAAAAAAAAATAAATCGCGGATTTTCACAAAAAATTTCATGGATTTTCAAAATTTTAAAAAATTTAATGAAGATCGAATTTTGATGGAGACAAATATTTAAAATTTTGATCATTCATAAACCTTTCCTGGGGTCCCTAGATGTCCCACAAAAAATTTGGGCCCGATCAGTTCAGCCGTTTTGACGTTTATTGGATACAAACAAACAGACAAACAAACAGACAGACAAGCCAAATTTATATATAGATACAGTGATAACCATTTGCTTTTAACAACATCGAATACACTCAAGACGTGCTACAAAGTCGTCTTCCTATTTCAGAGTTTTCTGGTTATCACTGTAGCAAAAGATGGTCACGCAAAATGAATATTACAGAATTTCTTTAATTTTGGAATGACCGAAATATTTTGGTAAATTCAAAAATTAAATTTTCTAAAAATTAATTGCTATATTATAAGATTTTGCACACACAGTGATCCAATAGTTGAACTTGTAAAGGTAAATTTGATGAGAATTTTGCAAATGACTTTTTAAGAACTTGAGTTAAAAATAAGTGCTTGGATGTTTTGCGCTTCAAATATTTATAAGTGAGTTAGTTTTAGTGCGGTAAAAATCAAAATTCAAAGTCAGAGGATTAATGACACATTAAACTACCTCCAGCATTGAAATTTGTAACAGCTTTTCATAGCAGTCTGGATCTATATAGGTTTTCATAGCAGTCTGGATCTATATAGGTTTGAATTTATTTAATACTGACTTCGGAACCCAGCTTTGCCTGGAGTTCTCCTTAATTTATCCAAACCGCAAACTTGCTGGCACTGAAAACTACAGTGGGAGGGGGGGATTAATTTTCTAAGTTTGTTGATTTTGTAGAAAGAACTAAATGTAGGTAAATCAAGAGAACTACTGCCAAAGTTCGTCCCAGAATCATGGATTTGAGGTAATTTTGCAAAAATAAGTTTTTCAAGTGAAAATTTTTTAAAGGAAAAAAATTCTAATTTTGAGATGAAAAATAATTTAACTTTTTAGCCTATAATATTATATGCTAAAAAGTTTGATTTTGGGTTCCCTCAAAACAAACCAGCCAATTTGGTCCATCCGTTTTGCCAGCTGTAGCTAACATATATATACAAATATACAGATATATTAGCGAAGAAATAAAATTTTGCATTCAAAACATATTTTTAAATATATATAAATATCTGTCTGTCTGTATTTATCCATTAAACTACAAAACGGCTGAACTAGTCAGGTCCAAATTTGTTGTGGTATCTTTTAATTAAATCCATCAAATCTGGTTAGTTTCAGGAATCCCTTAGCATATAAGAGATCTAAGAGTGAGAGTCCTTTATATCAAGAGGAAACTGGTAAAAAATATATTCAATAAAAAAAATTTTTTTGTTAAAAGAAATTTTAAACATTTTTGTATGTAGTTATTAAAAAATCTTGTGGCAACAACAGCATTTTGATTTCTGAACAAAAATTAAATTTTCGATATTTTTTTTTATTTTTTTGTGTTTGTTTTACTTTTTTTAGCTTGAACAGTAAAAATTTTTGATTTTAAAAAACAGATTTTAAAATAATCATTGAAATTATTAAATCATAATGATTTTTGCACAGGTCAAATTCTCAAAATTATTATTTTAAATTTTTTGTTTTGTTTAGAGAGACCTGAACGCCGAAAGCTTGTGGTGGTTGGTGATGGTGCAGCAGGGAAAACAAGTATTCTCTGGCAGATTTCAAAAGTAAAATAATATTTTGAAAAATTTAAAACATATATTTTGATAGATATAAATTTATCCCTAAACCACATAATTTTATATAGTTAAGCTTTTTGATGATAATTTAATGAAAACTTTTTTAAATCATGCAATTGGAATTTTATCAATATTTTATCCATATTTTATCCATATTTTATCCATAATTTATCCATACTGCTAATTGACATAATTAGCTTTTTCTTTAATTGTCGAGATATGATTTTGTCTGTATGAGAAAGACAAGAAATGTTCCTTATTTTAGGATATATTAATTGTTCCTTATCTTAGAGTACTATTTTAACTGTTCCTTATTTTAAAATAATATTCTAACTGTTCCTTATTTTAGAAAAGAATTCTAACTGTTCCTTATTTTAGAGTAGTATTTTAACTGGTCCTTATTTTGGGGAAGTATTTTAGAATAGTATCTTAACTGTTCCTTATCTTAGAGTACTATTTTAACTGTTCCTTATTATAAAATAGTATTCTAACTGTCCTTATTTTAGAAAAGAATTCTAACTGTTCCTTATTTTAGAGTAGTATTTTAACTGTTCCATATTTTGGAGAAGTATTTTAGAATAGTATCTTAACTGTTCCTTATCTCAGAGAAGTATTTTAACTGTTCCTTATTTTAAAATAGCATTCTAACTGTTCCTTATTTTAGAGTAGAATTCTAACTGTTTCTTATTTTAGAGTGGAATTCCAACTGTTCCTTATTTTAGAGGAGCATTCTAACTACTGTTCCTTATTTTAGAGGAGTATTCTAACTGTTCCTTATTTTAGAGTAGTATTCAAACTGTTCCTTATTTTAAAGTACAGGTTTTGTAAGGTTTTCATCATAGACTTTTTAATCTAATTTTGTATGTTTAGTGTTTGGTATTTTAATATTTTAAAATAAAGAAGTTTGTTCTTGGACTTTTCAAACTGTCATTTTTAAGGGAAACCCTGTATTCTCACTTTTCCTCTTTTTAGGTAAGGTTATAATGCATTATAACCTTGTTTTTAGGGAAGTATTCCAACAGAACATATACCAACCGTTGTTTAGGGAAGTATTCCAACATAGCATATACCAACCATTGTTTAGGGAAGTATTCCAACAGAGCATAAACAAACCGTTGTTTAGGGAAGTATTCCAACATAGCATATACCAACCGTTGTTTAGGGAAGTATTCCAACAGAGCATATACCAACCGTTGTTTAGGGAAGTATTCCAACAGAGCATATACCAACCGTTGTTTAGGGAAGTATTCCAACAGAGCATATACCAACCGTTGTTTAGGGAAGTATTCCAACAGAGCATATACCACCGTTGTTTAGGGAAGTATTCCAACAGAGCATATACCAACCGTTGTTTAGGGAAATATTCCAACAGAGCATATACCAACCGTTGTTGAAAACTCAGTAATTCATTTAAGGATTAAGAAACCGCCATCTTTTATCGCCAGCAGGTAAACACACAACTTTTATACTCTTGGCACAAATAAAAAAATTAGTAAAAATTGTTGAATTTTAGAAATAATAGACCTAACTCTCTAGACGAGTCAAAGAAGTCAAATGTAATGGTAAGAAATTAAGAGATAATTATTTTTTTCAAAACACGTTTGGTATAAATATTTCTCGGATTAAAGGGACTGTAAGCGTAATTTTAAGCAACCTTCTATGAAAAGCTTTGTCTTATCAAGTATCAAATAGAGATCAATCGTTAAGATTTTGAAAGCTGCTTATTTTCTATTGTGGTTTCTCAGCAAAAGCGACTTGCGCATTTCTGCTGCAGGAAAACAAGTATGATTTATCAGAAATAATACTGATGTGAATTGGGTCTTGTAATATTTGCACTAAGGGTCATACTCATATAAAATTACGTTTAACAGTCCCTTTAAGCTTTATTTAGACATTAAAGGATTCAAAATATTATTTAACCATATTTGCTAAAAAACATGTTACATGCGAAAGATGAAAGTTTGTTATAAAATCTATGAGAACAGCACTTTATCATATTGAATCAAGAATATTAGAAAAAAAAACTTTCTGCATACAAATTCATATATTTGAATTTCAGAATTTTTGAAAACTAGAAAGACGACTTTTGACTCAAATTTGTATTTTAAACAGTCTAACGGAGAGAAAACAAATCAATTGTGCAGTGTACACAGAACCATTTGACTTAATAAGTTGGTTTTAAATGTATTAGTCTCTGATGATTGGCCTGCCAACCAAAAAGAATAGAATATATATTAGAGTGGAATTTAGATAATCTCTCGGTATGAATTTTTTCAGTCCCTTTCAGCCTGAAAGGGAGTTCAAAGTGTACAAATAATGTAAATGTTCACAAATCATATGCAGTAGAGTACATTAATACAGTATGTTCCTTAGACTATCCATTTCAATTTCGAATTTTTTAAAGCTATTAAATAAACTTTATAATGAATTAGGGGAATAAAAAACGTCATTTGATTTATAGTTATAACGGAAAATCATCGTTTGTAAAGTGAAAGGCATAGAGTCTATATGAAATGATCATTGGTCAATTATGAAACCAGCCTATTTCATAATTTGGTTTTCTTTTAATATTAATTTGAGATTTTCTGTAAAATGATATTTCAGGGCCCAACAGATTATATAGCATAAATATGTGAAGTACACCTGCAGTATGGAAACAGTACAACAAAATGGCCGTTTTACACTTTTTTCTAGTAAATTCCCCTCTAATATATATTCTATTCTCTTTGCTGTCAACTCTAAAATCATTGCCGCAGTACAGGCTCTGCAAACAGAAGGAAAAGGTCAAAAGTAAGACTTTGTGACCTCGTGGCTCCATATATAGTTTTCATTGACAAACAAAGAAGATCAAAGTTATCCAATTAAATTCAAACCAATTTTCTGTCAAATATATGCAAGACCAAAAGGATGTTTAGCTGGAAGAAATCAAATAAATTAAACATATTTTTAAAATTTAGATAGATCTTGAGCTAACGCTCTGGGATACGGCTGGACAGGTGGATTTTTTAACTCTATGGATATAATCAGAGCTGAAAACTTTAGAATTGTGGATATTAAGATAATCTTTTTATTGTTCTAAAGATCTAGTTTAATCTTCCCTTTGCACCATGAAAAGTGTGTAAATTTAACTAATAGAGTGGCATATGCCAAATCCGGAAGAGCCAATCACAAGCTGGGAAAATTTGAAATTTTACGCGCCAATTAATGAGAGAACTCGTAATTTATTTAGATTAATAGATCGGGATTAAAGTTATCCATATCTAAAGTTCCTTGCTCTGAAGCAAAAACTTTTGTATTGTTAATCTCGGGAGCAAACACTGATCTCCAGCTTATCCAGATCAACAGATAAACTTAAATTATGGGATTAAGGATTGATCCTTAAGATTAAAAGGGCCCACATTAAATATCGAGATCAAGCGTTCGATTTAAACAAAACTAGAAAAAAATGTGCAATTTTTAATATTTAATGTTAAAATGTTGTAAAATAGGAGGAATTGGACAGAATCCGTCCCATCACTTATCCAAACACTGACATTCTTCTGCTAGGCAAATGATCAGTTAAACCAGAGCTTACAACTTTTAAATGCACGTAATTGTTAGGACATCTTTCCTAATACTTTTTTTATTTTTGTACATTTAAAAGTTCATGGATTAACATTTTTCTTGACATATTTCAACTTTTAAATGTTCTAATTTGTTGAAATATTCTATTTTGTAAAGGACGAGTAAAGCAGAGCATTTTTTCTTGTTAATCGATTTTCAAAAACTTGTAATCCACGTTTGTTTTGGTTGAATTTTTGCATATTTTCTCTCAGGGTCAAACTTTGGCACAATTTGAGAAAAAAAATGTTTTTTAAAAAACAATTTGGAAATTTTAAAAATTTCTCAGATCTGTGTGGAACCGGTTAAAAGTAAAAACCTCAAAAATTAACCTGCAGAAAGCATAAGGGGAAAACTAAAAAGTTAAAAATATCATAAAAACTACTTTTTTAATTATATATAATTGATTATGATTTTCCAGTATGTTCAGTGGATAACCCAGATTCTCTTTTCAATATAAAGGAACTATTTTAATTCAAATATTTATCAAATTAATTAAGCAACTATATAAACTTTAATGGCCCGTTTGATTTAGATGGACTGAATGGGACTGCAAGCGTAATTTCAAGTGACGATAATAGGGTTTGCAGTAGGTTTCCAGCGAAAAGGGAAAAAAAAATTTCGCGACCATTTCGCTTCATTTTTGTATTTCGTTCGCTCACGAAAAATGCGAAAATTTTCGCTTTTTTCGCGAAATTTCGCTTCAATCTGTTTCGCGAAAAATGCGAAATTTCGCGAAAATATTATGCGAAAATTTCGCGAAAAAAATAATGCGAGAATTTACAGAATTTTATAAAGAAAATGCATAATTTAACCGAAAAAGTTGCGAAAATTCAGTAAAAAAGACTAAATATTGAGAATACAAGACTCATTTTCAAAGAGGAATTTATCCGCGAGCCCAATTGATGGATTAACACAAAATATAAATATAGATTTAAGAACGACTAGGAGGCATTAAACAATTCATACATTTGCTTGAAAATACTTTCACGACCGTTAAGATCTTTCTTCTTAAAAAACAAGATAAAATCTACGGGAAGAACCAAAATAATTCGGAAACTTAAAAAGATAGCTTGAGAAATCAAATTGTCTGCGTTCAAAGCAGAGAATTCCACAAGCTCTTTTGAGCAATTAATGGTTCCAACTATAAAACTCATGGTTTTCAAAAAAAAAAATTCGCATTTTCGCAAAAATAGTTTGCCTTTTCGCTAAACTTTCGCATTTCGCATTTTTGCGATTTTTTTTGCGAAATTTCGCTTTATTTATTTTCACGAAAAAAGGCTAAATTTCACGAAAAAGTTTGCGAAATGCGACCGAAATCTTTCGCATATTTTCGTTCATATTTCGCATTTGTTCGTGGAAATAAATGAAGCTAAAACTGAGCGAAATTTGGAGAAATATTTTCAAGAATAATATTGCTTAAGCTGTATTTTCGCTTTTTGAGGAATTTTCGCAAAAATTGTGCATTTTTTCGCGAAACGATTTTTCCTTTTTGCTGCAAACCCTATATCCAAATATACATATGCATGAATGAGCGAGGAGCTTTGTTGTATAGATTAAAAAATCAGAATTTTTAAAATGGTTAAATATTCTATGTTATTTAAAAAAGGCTTTCAGGCATTGAACAATTCCAGTATTTGGTAAAAAAATGGTTTTAACAGGCTAAGTGGAATACTGAAGTTAGTCACTACTGCAGGCAACTTCATCAAATAAATTCAAAAAAGGAATTCAGTCAAATGATGAGTTGAAAAATACCAAATGATGAGTTGAAAAATATCAAATGATTAGTTGAAAAATACCAAATGATGAGTTGAAAAATACCAAATGATAAGTTGAAAAATACCAAATGATTAGTTGAAAAATACCAAATGATGAGTTGAAAAATACCAAATGATGAGTTGAAAAATACCAAATGATGAGTTGAAAAAACACCAATTGATGAGTTGAAAAATACCAATTGATGAGTTGAAAAGGGGTGTTCCAAAAATTCTTGTAGCAAATAAATTGGATCTTGCAGACGACCCTCGAGTGAGAGCAAAATTAAAGGTATTAAAGGGACTGTAAGCGTAATTTCAAGTGACTCTTTATGCAAATCATTTTCAAGTTTCTCTATAAAAGAGACTTGTGCATTTTCACTGTAAGAAAAACTTTTAGGAATTATTTATAGAAGAACACTTTTAAACCTAGATTCTCATAAGACCAATTTGGCTTATCAAACATCCAGGAGGGTAGGGAGAAATATTCAAGGCCAAAATGGTCGAGTCACTTTTGCTAATATAGAAACTCAGATAAAGGTTTCAAAGGAACCATCTTTTCGTGGAGATTCAATTGAAATTTTATGCTTACAGTCCCTGTAAAGAGACTCTCTCCAAGTAATGTCAAATAAACCCTCATTTAATCAAATTAACACACAGTCCCTTATAAACTTTTATCTGAGTTTCTATATTAGCAAAAGTGACTCGACCATTTTGGCCTTGAATATTTCTCCCTACCCTCCTGGATGTTTGATAAGCCAAATTGGTCTTATGAGAACTTTTTGAAATTGTTCAGGATCAAGGATTGGAGATTATAACTGCTGAACAACTGGAAAAAGTTCGAAAGGAGATAAAAGCTGACTCCGCCTTCATAGTTTCTGCTCTCTCTGGCATCAATATAAAGTAACCATCTTCTCTTCCAACTTGATAATCGTAAACATTTCAAACTTCCCCTATTTATTATAAAGGGTTACCCACATAGGATAAGACTTCAGAGACGACTGTACGCTGTTTCTTTATATTCTTATTACTTGCCAAATTAGGATATTAGTACCTGGGATATTAGTACCTGGGATATTAGTACCTGGGATATTAGTACCTGGGATATTAGTACCTGGGACATTAGTTCCTGGGATATTAGTACCTGGGACATTAGTTCCTGGGATATTAGTACCTGGGATATTAGTTCCTGGGATATTAGTACCTGGGATATTAGTACCTGGGATATTAGTACCTGGGATATTAGTACCTGGGATATTAGTACCTGGATATTAGTACCTGGGATATTAGTATCTGGGATATTAGTACCTGGGATATTAGTACTTGGGATATTAGTACCTGGGATATTAGTACCTGGGATATTAGTACATGGGATATTAGTACCTGGGATATTAGTACCTGGGATATTAGTACCTGGGATATTAGTACCTGGGATATTAGTACCAGGCCCCAAAATATCACAAGAACAAAATTTGGAAGATACAGAGTGTCCCAGAAAGCATGATCATTAACACAATTAAGCATTACATATCTATTTAGTGGGTCACCCTGTATAATTAATGATTTATCAAAATAATCATCAAATTATAGACATTTAATTTATTTAGAAATTTGTTCGAGGCTGCAGGAGCATTGGCCCTCAGCAAACCTAAAGCTAGAGTTAGAAAATGTCAAATTTTCTAAGAAATCTGTATTTTTAGATTTAAACTGTTTTGTGCTACTTTTTTCAAATTTGTAATATGATTATATAAAAATCTAAATATGAAATATGCAAAATTGGAATTTAAAAATCTAAAACTTAATTTTTTATTATTTACTTCAATATTTATCGATGAATTAGATAATTTTTGCTTTTTACAATAATATCATATTTAATGGGCCTTTTTTACTTTTACAAATTTACACATTTTTACATTTACATATTTACGTTGTGTATAATCTTAAACTTCATAATAAATTTTATATAAAATAAAAATCTTTTGCTAAAGTGTTTCTAAAATTATTACATGGTTTGCAGTTTCTGTAAATTAGGCAAGACTGTTTCTAAAATTACTAAATGGTTCAGTTTCAACAGATCAAACTATACAGTTTGCGACAAATATTCAAAATTTTAATCTGTAGGAAAAAAACCAAAATTATTAAAGTTTTTTTTTTTTTAAGTTTAAATGTTGTTGATTTTTTCAGCAATGAATATTACAATATCTAGCTTTTGATATCATTATCTATAAAATAGGAATGTTTTAGTTTTTCACCCATTTGCTAGATTCCGAACATGCATTGCATATCAAAAGAGTTTCATGTCCGATTTATCTATCTATCTATCTATCTGAGCCCTTGATTTAAAAGCTTGCGGCTCTGGTCGTAATTCCTTAAACCCAGCTTTAGGGCCCATTGAAGGGGGGGAAGGCAAGCCACACCCGTAACGCTTCCTATCCACAATTTTCTCACAATCATAGATTTGAGGCAAAGCACTTTCCCATTGCGCTTCCTTGGCCACACCCAAATAGCTTCCGGAAAAATGTCTTAATTTTTAATGCCTAATTTCATCCATAAATGACTAATAAACTCCCATTTGGCAACGCCACGAGGGGGGGGGGAGTGCAGAAGTAAACAAACGCCACCCAAACGTGTTTTGCAGCATGCTCGCTCCTCAATTGGTAATCAGAAATAAAAAAGTTAACTTTAACCCGTTTATTTTTTAGAAATAAGACCCTATTGACCTCTGTTAATGGCCCAAGGGTGTACAATATTCTCAAAGCTTTCTTTATTGCTCCTCAGTTTCGGAAATACATCTATAAGTACACCAATTTTTGAAACCCACGGGAATGTTCTTAAAATTTGAAATTCTATGTTGAGTGGGTCAACTTATATAGGGAAAAAAGCTAAACTCGTAATTTACGACCAAGTGCGGGTAACCAGTGAGAATAACCTTGACTGCCCTAGTTTAAAATTTGGTCGTCAGTCTCTTTAAACTTGATAATAAAATATGTTCTGTTTAACTAACGCGCCCTTTACATTATCATTGATAAGTCAACAGTTAAGTTTTGTATTTCCTTGAGTAAACTTTTTACGCATTTCTTTATCTCAAAATAAGACAGTTAGGAAAAATACAAGAATAATGTTACTTTTTAATAATAGTTATTAACATTCATTCATAACTTGGGATTTTTCTTCATATTCTAAATCACTTAACCCTATCCCGGTTGGGCTAAATAGGTGGGGGGGGGGGTTATTTTTATTTTTAGTCGAGTTTAAGTACGGGGACTGCAGGTCATGTATCTCCAAAGAGAATAGAATATATATTAGAGTGGAATTTACTAGAAAGTGTAAAACGGCCATTTTTTGTACTGTTTCCATACTGCAGGTGTACTTCACATATTTGTGCTATATAACCTTTTGGGCCCTGGAGCATCATTTTATAGAAAATGTAAAATTAAAATTTAAAGAAAACCAAATTATGAAATAGGCTGGTTTCATAATTGACCAATGATCATTTCAAATAGAATATATATTAGAGTGGAATTTACTAGAAAAAAGTGTAAAACGGCCATTTTGTTGTACTGTTTCCATACTGCAGGTGTACTTCACATATTTGTGCTACATAACCTTTTGGGCCCTGGAACATCATTTTATAGAAAATCTAAAATTAATATTTAAGGAAAACCAAATTATGAAATAGGCTGGTTTCATAATTGACCAATGATCATTTCACATAGACTCTATGCCTTTCACTTTACAAACGATGTTTTTCCATTATAACTATAAATCATTGAAATATTGAAATGGAAAGTCTAGAGAACGTACTGTATTTATGTACTCTACTGCATATAATTTGTGAACATTTACATGATTTGTACACTTTGAACTCCCTTTCAGGGACTGACAAAATTCATACCGAGGGATTGTCTAAATTCCCCTCTAATATATATTCTATTCTCTTTGTGTATCTCACCCAATGCACTAAAACAGTTTTAAATTCGAGTTTAATTATGAAGTTGGAAAACTGAAGGAGATTTCCAAAAAAAGTTTAAACGATCATGATGGACAAATATTTTCATTGAATTTGCTTTAGTTAAATGTTTTAATTAACGATTAATAAGATAGAACGAGTTTAAGAATGGTTTGAACGTTGAAGTGATAATTCATTTTTGTTGTTTAGATATTTAAACAAAATGAAACCTATTCTATATTTGATATTAATATATATGCTTCTCTCCCCTACTGTAGATGGGAAGGGGGGTGGGGGCAAAGGAGGAGGGGGCAGGAGTGGGGGCAAGTCCAGGTAAAAAATATCAAAAAAAGGAATTGAGTCTTTGCCCCAAACTCTGATCTTCTAATCCCTATATCTTAGCAATCTAATTGTTTGATGTAACAGAATTCACACTTTGAAATATCTCAGGTCTGCGATATTTGGTTGCAAAGATATAAGGATTAGAAAATTAGAGATTGGAGCAAAGACTAAATTTCTAATTTCAGAGATCCCCGTTGACAATTTTATCTAAAAACAATAATTGGATATTCAGAAATGATAAAATATGGCCAGTGTTTGGTAAAAGTGTCTCGTGTATTTCTTAACCATGGAGACGAGCATAAAAAAGATTAAATTGTCTTGAATTCAGATTAAATTCAGAATAATAATTATTTAACATATTGTCTATTATTTGATTATGCATGAATGGCAGCACATTTGTAAGTTATTTTCTAATAATCATGCGAATATGAATCATTCGCTAATAATAATTTAGCAATATTAGAATATTTCATTTTATATTTAAACAAATCTATATCAGTCTTTAAAATATGGTGCAAATAAAAATTTATTTGAAGTCAAAAAAAATTTTTGGATCTAGGTTTTCTATAGCAAGGATCACCCCCCCCCCCCCACACACACACACCATATATGTTCAGTACTAAGTTTGTAATAAATGCCGTACTCGTAGAACTGCTTCCAGACCTGTATGAATCCAGGTACAACTCGTCAGATCTCAATGTCAACAGGGACACATGCTTTTAAGCGGTCAATGCCAAGCCAATGGGCACGATCTCAGCTATCAATGTCAAAATGTAGTTTAGGTTTATAGATATCGTGTAACACAATATTTATTAAAAGCTATGTTCTCGCTACGTACTGCAATGTACTGTAGTACTCTGACTAAAGGAATAGTGGTGTTTAGTGGTAAGTGCCTCCCACCCCTGGAAGAGAGAAACTATAAATTTATTAAAAGTTTATTGATTAGAGACTGCACCAGCTGACTACTCTCCTCAAACCCTTATTTTCTAACTTATATTGAGGTAACCTGATGTTATACTGCAGACATTTCATATTTAACTCCATTCCGACTGAGGGGGGTCATTGTGATCCCTCTCTCTGTCTATTTTGGGTAAACCAGACGACAGTTAGAATAGGGTTAAAGTTTGAATTCTTCTTAAATAGTACTTATTTATTCCATCAGGTCGCAAAGATATATTGATTAGAAAGTTTGAGTTTGAGGAGAGTAATCAGTTCTATTAATTTACCTTGAATTGCAGTGGGAGCAAGGTTGGTAAAAATAAAGGAATTTCTTGGAAGAAAGCAGCTGCCGTTATAAACAAAATACACAATTTTTCCTCATCTATATTCGATCATGATTCCATATTCTGCTAAGTTCTAATTCTAAAAATTCCGCTTTTGTTGGTTCTTGATGGGACAGTAAGCGTAATTTCTTCCTGGAAGAGGATTAATAACAGAAACCTTGAAACCTTTATCTTATCAATCATGTGGAAGATACCTTCGTTTATTTAGGTTTAAAAGACAAAAGTGTTCCTAAATGTTTTCCTAAATAGAAATTGCAGTTTACTTCTGTAGAGAAACCACAATTAAAAAAAATAAACGTTGATTTCTAATTCATTCTTGATTAGACAATGCTTTTAAGGGTACCGTGTGAATCGGACATTGTCATCTTTAAATGGAGGATTACTTGCAATTACGCTCACAGTCCCTTTAAGTGTCGTGAATTTGTTAAGTTCTCACTTATAATCATATGTTTTGTGTAAAACTGTATCTTAATTTTGTTTTAGCTCGCTAAAGCCACCACAAAGTTTGTTGCATATTCTCATGGAGGTGACTGGGGCTTTGATGACTGGAATAGGTAAGATTTTTAAAACTATTTAAGTCTATTTTTTTCCAACTGAAAATATTTTATATTTATTAGTTTCGAATGTCATAAATAAAGAAGGTTTTTACATTAATTTGTGAGCAGCTAAAATAATCAAACAAAACTCAAGTCTGGGAAGAAAGCATTGGAAGCAATTAGAAATGAACAGGTTAACTAACTAAATGTAAAATGAGAGACGGAAATGAGCAAGAATGCTAACCATCAGCTGATTCATAAACTGGTTTGAACAGGAGTTTTTGACTACCTGCCTAAAAATATACGATTTTAAATCCCTTATTAGGCGACTTTCAGTCTTCTAAAATGAAGTCATTTCTAATTCAAAAATAACGATTTAAAATTGTTTAAAATGCAACTAAAAATCGTTTAATTAACGACTTTTTTGTCCTTAATTTCGAATCGGAGTTTATAGACGTTTTAAAGATGCAAATTAGGCGCCTTTTAGTCGTCTATTATGAAGTTTTATTTACTTCACAAATAACGATTTAAAATCGTTTAAAATGCAACTACAAATCGTTTATGAAGCGACTTAAATATATTTTTTAGTTGGAGGCAAGCCGATGGGTTCCTGTGCAGATCACACAATGATTGCACTTGGATGGATCCTAATTTAAGAGTAATATTTTTTTTATAAATAATTTATGTTTTGCAGAATTCATTTTATTCGTAATTTTTCAAACCAAGGTTCGTATTTAATGAATTTGAGAGGTCGCTTAGCTCCCCACCACCGGTTCAAATTCTATGCCACAGATTCCAAGTATTCAAATCCTCGTGAATCTTTAATTAGTTGAAGATTTCTGAAGACAAACTTTGTTGCAGTCATACTTGATCAATAATCATACTTGATCAATAATCATACTTGATCAATAATCATACTTGATCAATAATCATACTTGATCAATAATCATACTTGATCAATAATCATACTTGATCAATAATCATACTTGATCAATAATCATACTTGATCAATAATCATACTTGATCAATAATCATACTTGATCAATAATCATACTTGATCAATAATCATACTTGATCAATAATCATACTTGATCAATAATCATACTTGATCAATAATCATACTTGATCAATAATCATACTTGATCAATAATCATACTATATTTTAGTGTGAAGATTATGAAATGAGTGTTAGTCCTAGTCGAGCTTGGTTTGGAGGAGATCTTGCTTCTATAGTTGGAAAGTGTGAGTGTACCGAAGGCAATTTATGAAATTACACGTAGATTTGACACAAAATTGACATACAAACTTCGCTAAGTATGGATGTCATGCGAGTGGGGGAAGGCAGGCGGCCATAAGCCACAACATTTTCCCCTTCCATGCCTCATATTAAATGTTTTGTCTTCTGGCAGCCATAAGCCACAACAGTTGGTCTTCCATGCCCCAACATTTAAGTCTTCTGGCAATTATTACTTTTTTAAATAAAAATTTTGCGCATTGAAATTGCGATTTTCAAAAATCCAGCTGCATTACGCAAAAGATAATTCCTTTAAGAAATATTAGAAGTTTATTAAAGATCAATCAATTGTGTGTTCAGTTGATAAACTGCTTTACATCTTACAATTTTTACATGATTTTACGCATTTTTATTTGGGTACTGAGCCAAATTGTTCAGGGAAGTCTAAAGAATAAGAAAAAATAAGAAAAATCACAATATTAACTTTTATTACCTGACTACAATTTTCTTGTCTTATAGTGCAAATTTTCGGTTATGGGCGCCCTTTGAACTTAAAGCTAATGTGTGGCATGGAAGGGGAAATGTTGCATGCATATACCCGCCAGCCTACTCCCATGCTCGGTGTACTGTCCCATTCTGCTGTTTAGATGCATACTGTACAATTTGCTCTAACTCTGCTTAAAAGTCAGCAAGGTACTTCAAATGTAATTTCATATATCTATGAAGGATTTGCATGGGATGATGATGACCTGACCTGTCAAGTAGTTTCCGGTTTATCAGTAGCTGTCATTCTGATTTTAACTGGAATTGTCATAGGATTATTCATAGGAGTAGGAATCTGTATATGCAGGAGAAGAAAATAACTTTCTTCTTAATTTCAAGATGGCCGACTCACAACTGTTGACCCCTTTCTCAGTAATATCGAGGGAGATATCCTTATCTTTCTGTCTGGAAGATGTAAATCGCTTAATTTTTTTCAACTTGTGTTCTAACTATACAGTCCCTTTAAACTTACTTTCAAACTACACAGTCCCTTTATACTTACTTTCAAACTACACAGTCCCATTAAACTTACGTTCAAACTACACAGTCCCTTTATACTTACTTTAAAACTACACAGTCCCTTTATACTTACTTTCAAACTACACAGTCCCTTGAAACTTACGTTCAAACTACACAGTCCCATTAAACTTACTTTCAAACTACACAGTCCCTTTAAACTTACTTTCAAACTACACAGTCCCTTTATACTTACTTTCAAACTACACAGTCCCTTGAAACTTACGTTCAAACTACACAGTCCCATTAAACTTACTTTCAAACTACACAGTCCCTTTAAACTTACTTTCAAACTACACAGTCCCTTTAACCATTTTAACAAGAAACAATTATAATGTATTGAACAAATTTGATAAGAGCTATGCTAATATGATAATAGCTTGCTAATATGATATAAGCTTAATTTTACGCTTTGACTATAAGAGTATACTTTACTAGCTGAAGGGCCCGGCGTTGCCCGTTGAAAAATTAAAAAATTAAAAAATTTAGAAAAAAAAATATTTTGACCAAAACAATCTTTTTTTAGCCTAAGACACCCCCGGCTACCCATGAGTGTCCACAAAAAAAGTCAGCCCATTTGCTCCAGCCGTTTGGCCGGCTACAGATAACATATATATACAGGAATGTCTTGTTTTATTATATAGATATTTTACAAAGATGTTAAATATGTATTTATCAAAATTTGTAAATTATTCATTTTTATGAAGCATCAGTTTATTGTTTTTATTTAAAAATCCATTAATAAATAAACATACTTTTTTGTGATTTGTTTCTTACACTTTAAGATCTAAAATAACGTAAATAAGCTAGTAAGCTAAAAGATCTTCTTTGTATTTTGATTTTATCTGAAAAACTAAAATCGAAACAAATTAGTTTTCGCTTCAATACTTTGAAAACACAAATAAAAACTTAGACAACATTTGTGAAATCCAAGGAAATTGTGTTTTTTGGGACAATGGGGTTGAAAAACATTGCACCCTTTTGGTATATTTTCCGCAACGGGACCCTGTCAACAATAATTATGCAACTAATTATGCCTGAGATGGCATTCACAAAGAACTCTTTCTGCTTGATGAATGACATGAAGTTGCAACTTATTCTGATCTAAACCCTGACAATGATTTAACAGATCTTTATTCCATTCTTTTCTTTTCAAACCTCCTCTTCTTAAAACGGTTTGGAACAGCCGTCACCTCACTCTAAAAGTTGCCGGTATAACATGTCGTACTGTCAAGTCTGGACCACCCAGGTCCCAGTGTAGAATCGACCCAGCTCGAGTTATGCAACAAATATAGCATGGCAAGATCTGTGGTGTCGTTACTCGTTCTTATATGAAGAGTTTTAAATCGTAATTTAATCTCTATGTCATTTTCTTTTAAATATATTGCGCAGAAACATTGCATCATCAAGAATTTGCTTTGAGATTTGAATAGATTGGTGTTATAGAAAATATTGGTTTAATATTTCATTTCTCTAAAAAAATATTGAAAAAGTGATGACCAGCAAACTTTGGAATAAAAAGTCGACTTGAGTTAGTCCAATGAGCATGAAATTTCGATAATTTATTTTTTTAATAAAACTGAAATCAGAAAGAAATTTTAAATATCTCCGGCAATGTTTACAGCACAAAAGGTAGACCACATTTTGGAAATACCAGGACTAGGAGAATTTGTGGTTACTGTTTCAAGAATCATACATGTTAAAGAACGGTTTAATGACTGAATGTCTCAAATAAAGTCAAAGACCAAATACCACATTCAAGTCGTCTTACTACTGTCATGTTTCGTGGGACACCCTGTATACCAATTTACGAATAGACCAAAAAGAATCTGGATTTTAGACCGTTTGAATATGTTTATTTGAGTGGATTTTTTGTATTTAATTACATTCCAAAATCACGCAACCTCTGTCATTCAAAAATCACCAAACCTTCAGTTAAATCATTATCTAATTCAAAACTAATAAAATATAAATACACTGAAAAAAGGGATGCTTACAAGGAACGGGAGGGGGCAAGGATTGATTGATAGATTGATTTAGGTCAATGTGAACATAACCTTTTCATTCTACATTTCATTAATATATTTCTGATGAGATTTAAAATTATATTTCAGAACTATCTCAGTTTAAAATCAAATAAGACTAAAAGTTCCAAAATTCCAATATTTAACAATTTCCCGCTCAATGAAAAGTTATGGCGTTTGACAACGGTAATTTGTTAAGGAACGCCCTGTACTTAATATCCCATGTACTAAAGTGATGACCAGAAAATATGAAGACGACTTTTAGAATAAAGTTACACTTTTAAAAGTCTTAATGAGAATGAGACATGCAAATACACTTAATCATTGCTATAATGGTGTCTTCCTATTCCGATGTTTTTCTGTTATCACTGCAAGCAAAAGAGATTTTCTAAAAACATTTTATAATGTTGCATACATATACAGGTTTACGATTCACGAAGGTAAGCTGAGACATTATTGACGACCAAAAACTATTAGTTTGAATTTGATAGTTTGCACTAAAAACTTTAAAAAAATCTTTAAATGGTCTGTTACACGATTTATACGAAAAAGTACAACTGCAAGGAAACACAACTTTAAAAGCCTGGCATGTATTTTGTACAGTTGTCTCTGAAGTCCCATCCTTTAAGTACGTGGGTCACCCTGTATGTACACTGTACAATGTACATGAATATCAAATGTTTGCAATGTGTACTTATGTATATATTTGTAAATGGGGGAAAATAATGATATTTAGGTTTTATTTATATGCCCTACACAAATCCCCTCTAACCCAACACCTATTCAAATGTTTGCATAAAGTAAATAAACAAGCAGATGTTGCATTAAAGTAAACATGGAAAAACTTCCCTGCCTCAGCTCGTAAATCAGATTTAATTTCTAATCTTCTTTATTATAAATAGCGTCCCAGATTTCTACAAATTCTTCAAATGTCGTCGTTTCAATAATACTCCAAGGAAATCTGCAGAAAATCTTTGTGAATAATGAGAGACTAGAATAATGAGAAAATAGAAACTAATAATTAAACAATGATGATGATAAGATTAATTTTTATTTTCTCAACCTGTTAATAAACAACTAATTGGTTTACTGTAGAATTTTGCTTACATTTTTTGTCATCGTTATTTAATAATTTTTTTAAAAAATTCTGAAAGCGTATCCACCCAAAAGTAAAATTTTGAACGTCGGCTATGCACTCAAACTTAGGATTTAAAGATCTTTAAATAGTTTTATATGTCTCAAATGAATCCTAAAGAATTTGTCCACAACACTGCATACTCTGTATAACTAACTTACATAGCCGGTCTGTCCCTTTAATTTCGAATCTTCTTTATTATAAATATGCAGTGAGAAACAAAAACAGTGGAATATGAATAACACTCAAGTTAAGATTATTTATTCCAATAAATATTTGACACAGCAATTGTGTAGTATACACAGACCTGTTTCTTTTAATGAGTGGTTTATAAGTTATTAATAAAACTATTTGCATAATTTAACAAAAAATACATTAAAGTCTTGCTTTAATGTCGTCTACCTGTTCCACATTTTCTGGTTCTCACTATGTATAAATATGGTTTGTCTGGTTCTCAATAAATATATATAAATATATATATAAATATAAATATGGTTTGTCTGTTTGATGATGATTTACTTTTATTCAATGAAAGTAAAAATTGGTAGAGAAAGATTTGGCCTAAAATAAACATTAAAAATTTCGATTTGAAATTATTAAAAATTACCCAAGAAAATGATGATTTGGTGATGGTTTACACAATAACGGTTTCTATCTTCATTGTTATGTTAATTAATTTTTGCTACTAATACATTTCTAAAAATCTTGGAGAAAATAAGAACCTTATTTTGGTTCTAAAAATCCATTTGATTTTATTTAAGAAAGTTGTGTGTGTTTTTTTAGATTTTTTTAACCATAAACCATGTTTGAATAATTTGCATTACTTTCAAAATATTTTTTGTCGTCTTTGATGCTTTTCATTTCACCTTGATTTCCAATTTCAAATAAATTTTCAAACTTCATGTCATTGTCTTGTTTATCCACCTGTCAACAACTCAATCCTCCAATGATTTGATTCCTGGAATTTTTTCCTCCATGATGGTTTCTGTGTACAAACCTTGTTTCTAAGATGTCAAATTTTGAGAGAGGGGGAGGGGGATAACGGGTCGATTGCCAAAACTAAGATCATGGAAAAAGTAGCTATATTTGAAAATAAAACTTGACGGGGTCCCCTTTTTGATAAAATATTGTATTTATTTATTCAACCAAATTGGCTGAAATTTGTTTAAGAGACACAAGGTGTGGAAAATAATTGAAACTTCAAGCTTCAGTTAAAATCATGATTTATAAACCTTGCGCGGGTAAACGGCAGGAGAAAACTATGACTATGAATAATAATTAATATATAAACCTGGGCAATGCTGGGAATAATTTTGGAAATTCAATATTTTCCCCCCAAATTGTGTTGGTTCAGTCCAGTGTTCCCGGTGTTCCTGAGAGAAAGATGGAAACAAGGAATGAATGGTTGAATACTGAAAGTTTCTACTCTGCCTGAAATTTTATAGTTTTACAGTTGTACGAGATCTCTCATCAAGGTCACAGCTCCATCTTTTCCCCCAGGCCAATGGGAAATCAGCTGACTCCTCCTCCGGCCAATGAGAGGACAGATTTTAACACGTGACATGTCAGCTAATCACGTGATGTGTCAGCTGATCACGTAGAGCTAGTTCCGGTCTAGTTCCCCGCATTTCTAGCGTTGAGATAATTGTCCTTACATTTGCAATCCTAGGAAACTTTATTTCTACCGTCCATTTACCCCCCCCCGAACTTGTATTTCTATGCAGTCTCATTTTCTTTATAGCTATTTGTAGTTATGTGGCTATTATAGTTCCCTATTTGTTTATAGTCTGTATAAGTCCCTTTAGACGACTTATTGCCTTTGTTCGCGTCGCATTGCATTATTACGTGAACACGATTTTTGTAGTATTCTAGTTAAAGTTAATAATTGCTAGACTATATTTGCACCTTTAAATGTTAAAAATACAAAGAAAGCAGATCACATTTTTAAAAACTCATAAAACTTTAGTCTTTAATTCGATCCACTCTTTGTCATTTATCAACGATTGGAAACCGAAGACGACTTTACAAGCCCATTCTTAATTACCATGTTACTTAAAGGGAGTGTCCGCGAAAAATGAAAGGGGGTATAGGCTTAATTCTATAAAAAAGCGCTTTTGATCGCTACTAATCTTACTTCTATCTGTTGCGTCTATAAAGGAGAAAATTGTTAAAAACGACTAATACCGAAGAACGTAGTGTCCATACAAATTCAGAAAGATGCAACATACGACTTAAACCGTAAAAAAATCAATTTAATTTCAAAAAAATCATTCAGATATTACAACCTATAGTCATCGATTATCTTTCGCCACATTCGTAAATAGTTGATTTTTCATAATATGTTTTAATTGTTATGATCTGAGAGTTACTTATAAAAACATTTATTCCTGTTTCGAGGATTTTTGGTAATGAAGACGACATTTTCATATTTTCCAGGAATGTTCGAAAACAAGTTGCAAGCTAAATATTATTTAAAAAATAAAATCAGAACATATTATGAAAAATCAACTATATACAAATGTGGCGAAAGATAATCGATGACCATAGGTTGTAATATCTGAATGATTTGTTTGAAATTAAATAGATTTATTTACGGTTTAAGTCGTATGTTGCATCTTTCTGAATTTGTAGGGACACTACGTTCTTCGATATTATTCGTTTTTAACAATTTTCTCCTTATAGACGCAAAAGATAGAAGTAAGATTAGTAGCGATCAAAAGCGCTTTTTTTTCGCATTAAACCTATACCCCCTTTCATTTTTCGCGAACACTCCCTTTAAAATGCTTATTAGTATTAGTCCTTTGTTTTCCCTTGTAGTCCCCAATAGTCATCTCTGGTCCTGATAAAATTTAATTTCATTTAAAATTTAGACAGAAATATAAAATTTCAAGAATGGAAGGTGAGGAGGGGAATAATGATCAGTTTTTTGTAGACCTTTGTAGTCTGCAGTAAAGTTGTCAACCTTGTGCATCGGCTAGTTCTGTCCATAGATTTAGGTACCGTACAAACTGGGACTAGAAAGGTTGACTCCGGCTCGGAAATTCAAATGTTCTACGGCTGCCCGTGACTAGAGAAGTGTTTATATGGGTTTCTACATTGCTTCTTATTTACAACAAATGGGCAAGTCACTTTTGCAGAGAAACCGCAAATGAAAATAAACTTTTTAAAGAAATAAAACGTTGATGTCTAATTCATATTTGTAAATCGGGCATTGCCATCTTTGCATGGACGCGTGTCACATGAAATTACACTTACAGTCCCTTTAAATGGATGATTTTTAAAACAATTTTCAGAGTTGCTTACATAAAATTTAAATTTCTTTAAAAGTTTTTTTAAAATAAAATATTT
Organism: Eurytemora carolleeae; assembly: GCF_000591075.1. Classification (NCBI taxonomy): domain Eukaryota; kingdom Metazoa; phylum Arthropoda; class Copepoda; order Calanoida; family Temoridae; genus Eurytemora; species Eurytemora carolleeae. The sequence goes on from NW_019397357.1 coordinate 137,223, forward strand.
ACATTTATGAAG
>NW_019397358.1:0-16001 GCF_000591075.1 Eurytemora carolleeae
TCCAACATATAGAAATCCAACGTATAGAATTCCAACGTATAGATTTCCAACGTATAGAAATCCAACGTATAACAACAAGGCGTATTTTCCGGGAGAGTTTTTTTTTATATTTTTAAGAAATTAAACGTTTTTGTAAAACATTGTAGCTTATCATTATCATTATTTCAATTTTTTAACACCCTAGACACTATATACAACTAATTAGATTATTATGTACATTTGGACTGCTCTCTATTGTGTTTAAGCTACCCCCAGATTTTATTATGTACTGACAACAACAATGAATGATTATATGGTTACATAACATTGCATGTTACTATTAAAAAAAAAACTATTTTATGAAAATAATATGTGCAGTTTTATTTTTACAAAAGAAAATTCTCAGAAATATAATAAAGTTCTCCAGTAATGGTAATATTATTTCATAAAATTCCGTATTATCATTTAAATTAAAGGATTTTATGAAAATTATATCTACCTAACACTGATTATTTAATTTCTTAAAAATATAAAAAATGTTCTCCCGGACAATATGCCTTGTTGCTATACCTTAGTGATTTCTATATGTTTGACGCCAGTTTTCATTTTACGCATAAATTAAAAAAAAGAAATTTATTTATTTAAGCATTAAACATTCTCAATATCTCTTCATTAGGAGGAGTTAAGATTTCTATTTACGTAAAATTTACTTTAGTTTAACGTGATTTAGGTAATTTTCCCCTAAATTTTCCTTTTAGTATTCACAGTGATGAAAATTTACTTTAGTTTAACGTGATTTAGGTAATTTTTCCCTAAATTTTCCTTATAGTATTCACTGTGATGAAAATTTACTAATGAATATCATCTCTCGAGGTGAGGGGGGGGGGTGATGTTAAGACACTTGAAGGTTAATGATCATTTATTTTTCCTTAACTTCGTTGAACAGCACAGAGTATTTTTAATGGTGTTGGGTCATTTTAATTTTAACATTTTAAAATCGTCAAAACCTTATTGTTAGCTAAAAATCTTAAAGAACAGGAGGCGTAATTTAAAAAGAACCACCAACAAAATTCACAACAGTACTCTTGAAACCTTTATCTGGTCAATAATGTCGTTTTTCTAGGTTTAAATGTGCTAAATTCTATATTTTCTAGGTTTAAACGTGCTAAATTCTATATTTTTTAGGTTTAAACGTGCTAAATTTTATATTTTCTAGGTTTAAACTTGCTGAATTCTATATTTTCTAGGTTTAAACTTGCTGAATTCTATATTTTCCAGGTTTAAACTTGCTGAATTCTATATTTTCTAGGTTTAAACTTTCCTACAGTAGAAATGTACAAGTCAATTTTGTATAGAAACCCCAATTGAAAATAATCAGTCTTTAAAATTATAAACTTTGATATCTTGTACAAACTGTACAAGTGCATTGCCATGCATTGCGTTAGTGATAAATGATTCTGTCTTTAAGGTTGCTAAAATGTGAAAATAATGGCTTAAAAATGTATCAAAGGAATATTATTTTTTCATTGTATTATTATTATTATGATTACTACCTTTATTATTTTTATTTTTATTATTATNTGAACGCAATCTGAAGGAAAGCTTGAATTTTGAAGGAAATTTGACAGATTTCACGCCGGTATATCAGAACCCAAGATAAACTCCACCAAATGAAATGTTATTTTTTAATTTAAAATTTGCTTCCTCAAATTTAGAATTACATGACCGATAAACAACATTGTATAAGTAAAAATAATAATTGATATCGGCGTTTTTTCAGCTTAAAAATGATAATTTTTGTCAGCTTTCTTCCTTTCTTTGCACTGCTTAGATTTGTATATTAATTTCCATAGATTCTGTATTTAAAAATTATTATTTCCAACTTGGATAATGGATATCTCCATCTTTATTGTTTAAATTAGTTGAAATCACTTAATACTTTAACGGTTCCTTTAATATGATTATATATTAATAATAATAAGGCTGTTCGCTGACATATACATACTTTGCTTGTCTATTTGTTTGTAACCGATAAAAGTCAAAACGGCTGAACCGATCGGGCCCACTTTTTTTGTGGGACCTCATATGATACCAGGGAAGGTTTATTGATGGTTAGAATTTAAGAATATGCCGCAAAAGAATTTTGATTTTTCAATATACACGGTAAAACGATAACAGTGCAACAACCAAAAGTAAAAGATGGGCGCATATTTTAATGTGTTTTGATTAAATTTCACGGGCAACGCTAGCTAAAATAGATATCAAGATGGACAAAATGTACATAAAAAGTAATCTCTGTTGTTTATTTGTTTGTAAGTCTGATCAAAACTTAGAAACCCCAAGACCGATTTGCCTTCACTTTTGGTTGAGCAACTCATGTAGAACTTGGTTTCAAAGCTCTAAGTTGAGTGGGTTGACTTGTATTATTTAGAAAACTTCGTTTTCAGGTACCGCCGGGTTCCATTTTCCAACGCTAGTTATGAATATGATTTAAATTTTTGAAGCTTAAATTAAATATTTTTTAAGGTTTTGTTGTCAGTTTTGTATCATCTCACCATCAACCATGATCATGATATCTCACAAGCGAGTGGAAGGTTGGAAAACAGTTTTAAAGTTAGAATAGTAATTTAATCTGTATAATAAAGTTCTTCGATATATGCTCGCCAAACGGCTGGACCAAATAAGCAGATTTTTTTGAGGAACCCATGGATACCCTGAGGGTTGACATAGGCTAAACTATAGAGCTTGGTAATTTAAAGAGGAGGCGTTGGGATTTACACGCAAAGCATATCTCTCACCCCCCCAAAAAAAAATTTTTACGTAATTTGTCGTTTGAAATCCATAACTTTAATATCTGTGTGGATGAACTTTATCTTAAAATACAGGGTGTCCCACGAAACATGACAGTATGCAGGACGACTTGAATGTCGTCTTGATTTTTGATATAATTTGCTGCGTTTATTTGTCAACCTAATTTTAGAAGTAAAATTCTAGAGATAATAATCACAAAATTTCCCTTATCCTGCCATTTCCAAAATGTGGTCTGCCTTTTAAAAATAATCATAAAAACGAAATGTTCAGAAACTTTCAACTCGGTTTGAAATTTCTAATGAATATTTGTGAGAGCTAAGAAGGTGTGACTGACATTCGGTTTCATTTCTAAAGAATTTTGATTAAAATCGTAAAAAATCCCTTTTAGGAGGCAATACCTGGTTGCTAGTATACTGGGTTCTGTAAAGCAAAGACTGGTTTCTATAATCACATCAACACTAAATCAGGTAAAATAAAATTAAAATATTTTTTTTAAATTAATCATATTTTTGCATTAATATTTCAAACTATTTTGGACTATTTGTGCTAAGAGAATAGTTTGAAATATCAAAGGTCTATGACATTCATGACATATATGGTTTCCAAAACATACGGTGGAAAAACACAAAGTTCAACAATCTCTTCTTGGCGTTGCATACCGTGATCAAGAAGTACTGCACTCTAGGATGCCGAGTCCATTAGCGCCTGATCCAATTAGGGTTTAGTCATGTGTTTGGTGTCTATTCTTAACCAATAGAAATTGTATGGCAGTAACATCTATCTTTCTATCTATCTCATTATCCAATTAGAGATAAATCCTTTGATCGGCGTTAAACGGTAAATAAAAATATTTACTTCTACTGAAACTATAGTGACTGACATTAACATGTTATAGGGTGATGGTCAAATAAAAGTATAGTTAGTCTTAATTTCAGAACCATATTCTCACAACAGAAAAATGTAGATTTTTATAACTATTTAATACTACTTAGAGGGGCTATGTATCTTCAAAAAGTATCCGCAAAAAACTGTTTTAATTAAGCGCCGGCTTAAATCTTAAAACAATGAATAAAATTTTAAGTGGAATCAATGATATTTAAGCCGCGTCTCAAATTTAAGCCACGGCTTAAATTCTTTATTTTCTACCTAAGGTCTCTATTTTTGACAGATTTTGAATGAGAGATCATAATATTCCAGACAGACAGTATTTACTGCCTTGAGGATAGTTTCACGTGTGCAGCAGCTGATTACAACTTTGTTGTTTCAGGATTTAAATCTGACTTGTAAACTACTGGACTATACTCTAGATTCAAGTATTAGTCAGCTTGATCTATGCACCAGGTAAACATTTTTTACATAAAAAAGTCAAAAAAATTTTACATTTTAATGTCGAAAAAACCTTCCCGGTGGTCACAGTTTTGTACAGTTTTTTTTTATATATTTATCATCTATGTAGTAAAACAAGACATTATATATATGTTCCCTATAGCCGGCCAAACGGCTGGAGCGAATGGGCTGACATTTTTTGTGGACACTCATGGGTAGCCTTCGGGTGTTATAAGCAATTTTTTTCTACGGGCAACGCCGGGCCCTTCAGTTAGTTTTATTTAATATTCCAAAACATTAAAAAGTGTTAAAAAATAATTTCCGACTTTTTTAGGAATTTTAGTTCATTTTCCTTCCCCGTGGAACAGGTTCAAACTGTTTACAGGTAAACAAAACTGATTTTTAAATTCTTCTCAAAAATCCTTAAATCTTTGTAACAATATGATTATATAATTATATCTTTGTAACAATATGATTATATAACTATATCTTTGTCGTAAATCTTAGATATTTCAAATTATAAATTCTGTTAGATTAAATACTCTGAGTTTAAATTATCAAAGGTTTACATCATCATGTTGCAAAGATATAGGGATCAGAAAATTTGAGTTTGTGGCAAAGACGACTCAATTTATTTTTTAAACATTTCAACAGTTAAATTTTTTTTAAATTTTGATGTATTCTCAGCCTGAAATGGACTTTTTTGAAGAACCACAAGCAGAAACGTAACAATCATCTCATTGGAAACTTTTAACTTATTTATCTAATTATCGTTTTTTACGCTAAAAATTGTTTGAAGATAAATTTTGTCAACGTTGGTAAATTATTTAACAAAAACACCTGTCTTACAATTGACTTATTGTGTCAAAAAGGTTTTGCGCCATAATTTTTTATTCAAAACTTTGTAGAACATCAGAAACTATTGTTTTTCTAAACTTAATGTTCAAGTTACATTTATTTTTTAAATTTTTAGAATTTAAATATTTTTAAAGATTAGTTTTGTCCACAGAGTCCACGTTATAACTATTTGCTAAGAAATTGTCCCTCATGAGTTAATATTTTAGGAGTTTACTAAGAAATTGTCCCTCATGATTTGATATTTAGGGGTTTGCTAAGAAATTGTCCCTCATGATTTGATATTTTAGGGGTTTGCTAAGAAATTGTCCCTCATGAGTTAATATTTTAGGAGTTTACTAAGAAATTGTCCCTCGTGATTTGATATTTTAGGAGTTTGTAAAGAAATTATTCTTTTTGAATTAACCTTTTACTTTTTTGTTAAGAAATTATAATACTTGAGTTAACCTCTTAGTAGTTTTTTAAGAAATTGTTACTCATGAGTTGATAACTCAGAAGTTTGTTAAAAAATTGTTCTTCTTGAGTTAAAGTTTTAGTAGTTTTAAAAAAATAATCCTTTCAATACTTTTGATCAAATTACATCAATGATTTTTCAAACAAAAGAAAGTTCGTGTTTTAAAAGAGAAATTAACATCTTAAACGCATTAAAAAGTTCTTTGTTCTGTTTAGAGACGAGGATGAAGAAAAAGAGGAAAAGGAGATAATTAATTGGTATACAGGTGCTGTCAAGAGGAAAGAGGAAACTGTGAGCAAGGTAAAATACTAATACAGGGTTACCCACAAAGAATGAGATTACTAATACAAGGTTACTCACAAAGAATGAGATTATTAAAACTGGGTTACTCCACAAAGAATGAGATTACTAATACAGGGTTACCCACAAAGAATGAGATTATTAATACAGGGTTACCCACACAGAATGAGATTATTAATACAGGGTTACCCACACAGAATGAGATTATTAATACAGGGTTACCCACAAAGAATGAGATTATTAGTACAAGGATACCCATAAAAAATGAGATTATTAATACAGGGTTACCCACAAAGAATGAGATTACCAAAACAGGGTTACCCACACAGAATGCGACTTTAGAGCCGACTGTATGGTATTTTCATAATCCTTTACTCAGGGTACTTTGTACCCATCTTATTTATAATTTATTATTCTGATTTTAAAAGTTTTTTCCGATTTGGCTGTACAATATAAAAAATTCTGTGCGAGTTGACATTTTCAAAATACTGGTTGGACAGAAAATGATTAAATGATTTCAAGACGTAATGTTCTGTGCAGTTGTTCATTTAAACTTTATATTTGTCTAACTTTACATCATTTAATGCCATCCAAACGTGTCACAGTTCCTCTTTAGGTTGTTTTCCATTTTTTGTTATTTTAGTGTTTTATTTATGACAACTTTCTTCTTATGTTCTTAACAATAATTTGACTTTTTGAGAGCGCTCGATTAGGTTTCCAAAATTGGCCGAGGAGGGAAAAAAATTTTAAGATTTGATTTCTTAATTATTGAAAACTCTGGTTTAATTGAAGTACTGTAACAACTTGTAGGCAGCTAAATACAAGCTAAGGACAACAGAAAAAGAACAAATAAATCCTAAAGAGATAAATGTTTACAAATTGTCAGGTTCTAGTTTACAATAGCTACTTCTACCCTACACTGGAGCGTATGAAGAAATTGCGGCATGTTGTACTGCACGGGGTCTGTGATAACCAAACCCTTTCTATTATGGGGCAAAACTGTAACGTACTGCAGTTTCTAGATTTAACAGGTACACACATTTTCTGCTTTAGAATTAAAAATTTAGTAGATTTAATTTTTCTTATACTCACAAAACAAAATGAAAGGACAGATCCAGAAAAATGTTTCTGCTCAAATTAACTTAGATTTGAAAAATGACAAAATTAATCCAAAAAGACACTTGTTAATTCTTTAAATTTTCGTTTGATAAGTTTGATAAGCCACGCATGATGAAACTATTTTAACCATTTCTATTTTTTTCTCAGTTTTTCAAAAATTTCTTTGAAATAATGTTTGATAAAGGTGTGATAGATTCTATTCCGTCAAACTTTAACTGATGTTCTATACCTTACCAATCCAAACTGGGAATTTTTCTTATAAATACTCCCTCGATATCCACTGTGGGCATTTTTAGTTTGAAATCGAATGAAGAATAAATTAATTAATTTGCAGATTACAAAAGATCAAAATTTAGCATTCATCTCGATGTTAACAATACAAAAGTTCCCAGCTGAGAAGTGAACATCTAGTCAAGAGGAAGGACTTGTCATGTTCCCAGCTGAGAAGCGTACATCTAGTCAAGGGGAAGGACTTGTCATGTTCCCAACTGAGAAGTGTACATCTAGTCAAGGGGGAGGACTTTTCATGTTCGTGCTGCAAAATCTATTTAAAGGTCAAAAAGTCTTTGGTCCTTTTTAAAACATGATATTTCCAGGTTCTGCTGATGTGACTGATGTTGGAATTCAAAACCTTGTATTTCCTCTGTCTGTTCAGAAGGCTGGCAGGGTCAACCTAGTTAACACGAGGTAGAAGAGTAAATATGGCCGCAATATCTTAAATATCGGGAATATATTAAGATTGTCATATATAACGAGTAATTTAGAATTTAGACATAAAATTTTAAATTTAACCTGAAACATTACGGGATGGATTGAAAACAAAATTTACCACTTAAAAGGACAAACTAAAATTTTTCTAAAATTATTTTCTACAAAAAGATCTATTATCTAAAGAGTTATTTTTGCCCGTTTCATAAAAGTACCCTTAAATCACAAAGAAAATTGAGAAAATCTCGTCGTTTTCTGTCTTAAAAAGTAATGAATTCTGACAATTCCTTGTCTTTGCTGTACAAAACCGCAAATTACTTTTAAAGAGAGTCCACAATTGAAAATTATCAATGTTTGATGTAAGAAAAGTAAGGATATCTCCTTCAGTTTTACTCAAACAAAGGTTGAAAGGCTACTGATGTAAATCGTGCCTGTAGCTTTAAAGTTAAAGTTTAAAAAAATTAAACCTCTATCTTAAAAGTGCACCCTTCTGCATATTTTTTTTTACCCAAACTATTTTAACCGACAAGCTGTTTAAAAATATATATGATTAATATAGGCTAAGTTCAAATATTTAATGATTAGATTTCCTCATATAATTTGTCAAATTTAATTTATATTTCTTGCTGAATACAGAAAAGTTGGATAATTTAAAAATGTGCAGGGCTAAGACCAACCCTTCAGCAAAGCAGCTTCACACTGTGTTGGTCCGTGGGACCGGAGTAGATGTTACAGGGTGCATTATTCTTCTCCAGTTTTGTCCCCGGCTTACCAAAGGTGGAGGACACTTGGAACATGACAATATTGGGGAAGCTATCTATATACTAAACAAGAAACTAAAAGTAACCAGCATTATGCTTAAAGGTAAAAACAAATATTTTTTTTGTCGAAAATTTATCTTAATTTATTTTAATTATTTCAGAACTAATTGATGCTGAGATTGACGAGCAGAAAGAAGCTGTCTTCTCACAAATAATTTGTAAACTTGAATCTTTAAAAACCAGTGGAAAGTGTCTAACCCGAATCCAAAGCCTGTTCTCCCCTAACAACTCCATATCTGAACTTTATCTTGATTTCTTACATCAAGATTTTCGGTCAGATCTCATTTCATTTCTTGGGATTTATCCAGGAGCTAATTTGAAAGTGTTAGAAATTAGAAATATGGATGATCCTCTAGAGATTGATATCATCAGTGAGGAATGTTCGAACCTTGTGAACTTAAGAATGATGCTGTGCGGGGTTATGGGAAATAGTCATACGCAGACAAACAGTCATTTTCCCAAGTTAACCAAGTTAAATATGAGAACTTCAAACCCTGAAACCATGCTCTCGTTCATGAGAAACAATGTAAGTGTGAGAGACCTGAAAATATCTTGCCCAAACGAAGGCAAGTCAAAGTTTACAGATGTTTTTATTCAAACAGTCTGTGGATTCAAAGGCTTTCTGCCGGCTTTAAAAACTTTAAGATTTTCCTCTAAATTTTCGTTTGGATTTACATCTGCACAAAAGCTTATTGAAAGTCTAATATCTTTAGAGTATATAGGACCATTGGAAATGTTAACAAAACTTTCAAAACCAGATGTTAATGATCTGGTAAACTGGGTGAAGGAAAACAACTGGAATGTGATTCTTGGGTATAAGGGAGCTCAATATAATGTGTTTAACATTGACCAAAGTGATCCATGGAAGCATAAATATATTCCGGACAAGGGAAGAATTCCAGTGAAAAAGGAAAAGTCAGTTTATAAAAGAACATTGTCTGTACCCACTGGGTTATCTGATGACGAGGATGAGATATCATTTTTCAGTGACGGAAGGAAAAGATCAAGAACTAACTCTGTATTTCTTTCTCCGTCGCAATGTTCAGTTAGAAAATCTGGAAGCTTAATATCCCTCAAGAAATCAAATGGATCAAATCGAACATCTGTCAATCTTGAAAATGAAGAATTTGAATTTGAATTTGCAATGGATTCAGATGGGTTTATCAAAAATAAGGATTACAAGCTGTATAATCATCAGATTGCTCAGTTTGAAAATGACGAGGACTATGATGATTATGATGAGTTTGATGAAGATACAATGGATGTTGAAGATTTACCAGAGGATGCTGAATTTGAGTGGTGCTGGGGAGAAGATGGAAATCTCAAAATTTATGAGATTGACAAAACTGGAAAAGAGGAAGACACTGAAGAAGGTGCAAATGGTTCAATACTTACCAAAGAAGAACAATCATTTCTTGGAAATAAAGAATATGAGTTCTCTTTGGAAGGAAATGTTATTTTACCTGAGCATAACAAAGAAGATTATAAATTAGAAGAACCTATTGATGAAAAAATGGATTCAACAACTTTTAGTAAGGTGCAAAGCAAAGAAGCTGTTATTGAAACACCTGTCCCCGAAATAAAGGAAACCCCTGCAAATCCAGAAATAGATGCTGTTTCATCACATGACCCTGTAACCATATCAAGATCAAAATCTTATTCTGCTACTCAAACAAAATCTAGGAGTAAAGTCAAGTCTCCTTCCCTTCTGTCGAGCAAGGAAGAAACAGAAGTTAGCACATCTAGCAGAAGAGCAAAGAAAAGATATGCTCCACTGTCTCCGCCTCCTGTTATTGAAGATAAACTTATCTCTCAAAATGAGACAGCTCCTGTTAGCTCTGCTTCCAAGTCCCTTAATGGAATCACAGAAAGCCGTTCTTCTTTGATACCACCAAAAGCTGCAAAGTCTGATGCAGAATCCAATAAAATGGGGAAAATTTCAAGTATTTTCCAGAAGAGTGATCCTGGTAAGTTGACAACCAACATTAAACCCAATTCCATCAACGTAAATAATGTCTCAAATACATCAAACAGCTCAATAGGTGGTGAGCTGTTAAAAAAGGCACCTGTTCTCTTGGCTCCTATAAAAACTCAGGTGATTGAAGTTTTTGAATATGACCCACTTTTAGGCTATTGCACTGTGAAACGTAAAACAGTTCCCATAGATGAAAAGGAAACTTTGTCAGAACCCTCAAAATCTATCAATATTTCATATCTTAAGACTTCCGATTCAGAAAATCCTACACAAGAAATTAGCCCTAATGATAATTCTGAAAACATGGCACAACAATCATTAACTGTAACTGATACAATTGGTAAAACAAAATCTATCTTGTCACAGTCTACTCCATCTCCAGCAATGGATGATTTAATATCTCCAGTAGCATCTTTGTCTCAAAAAGCTGAAAGCAATCCATCAAGCAATACATCATCAAAAGAAAATAAAGTTCCAAACAAGTCACCCAGCAAGAAATCTAGTATAGAAACTGAACCCTCCAAGCCACTGATCCCTATGTCTAGTATGTCCAAATATGACATTCCATTCCTCGGTGTGCTCTTTGCTGCCAACAATGGGAAATCAATTCCAGGTCCTCCAAAATGCAAACCTCCAAGCCTGCCTCCTAATATAGAAAAAGCACTACCCAAACTAAGTCGCCCAGCGCCTGAAGAAACTCCAAAGATTAGTAGTGAACCAAAACCCCAACCTAAACTGGATATCAAAGTTGAACTTGTCAAAGAAAAAGATACAGTGATTAATGTCACAATTCCAAAACCTGAAAAGCATGCACAGAAACATAAGAGCAGTAAACCGGAAGAAGCCAAGGAATGGTATTGGGACTATGAAGAAAACTGTTGGAAAGAATGTGATCCAGAAGAAGAATATGAATGGGAGTATATAGAATCAGATGAGGAAAAAGAAAAGGAACCTGTTCAGCATGAAGTTATTGTTTTGCCAAGAAAGACAAATTCAGTTCAAAATGAAGAAAGCATCATAAGTAAAAATGTCTGCAGCACCCCAGGAACAGAAAAAGATAATTCTAAACTACCTGACTTGCAAAAGGACGCAAGTAAGACAATTTATTTTAAATTATTCTCAAATTTACTACTTTTCATCAGTTTTTGAATAAAGTCTTTGTCTTAGGGAATGAGAAAAAGCATTATGGATCCCAAGATTTGCTGAATGTGTCAGAAGATGAGGAGGAGCTAAGTCCATTATTGTCTGATGCTTATGACAAGGATCTTGAAACGGTAAAAATTATGAATGATGTGCTCTTACTGAGGAATCAATTAGTTTTAAGGATATACATGCTTTCCTTGAAAAGACTTCCCGCCTCAGTCATACATTTTTTCTTTTTTTCTTTTTTGATTTAGAGATTAACAGCAGCACAATGCATTTATGTATACTAACCATGAATCAAATTCTGCACACCATTCAGTATCTGTTTTTAGGACCGTAAACATGCTAGTAGATGGGGAAAAAGCAGAAAAAGAAGCGGAAAGCTGGCTCGACAAACAACTGTTGAAGATGATGTCAGTGAGTCCCTTTCTGTCAGTCAGGAAGATCTGTTGGATCATTCATCACCCAGAAGAAGAAAGAAGGGGGTTGTAGATCCTCCACCTAAACATTCCTTATACGATTTATCATATTTTGATGATGAACCCGTGTCGGCCTTGGAAGTTAGTCAAAGAGCAAGAAGAAGGAGGAAAGATACTGAGGAGGAGAAGGAAACAAGAATACAGGAGGAAAAACAAAAAGAGCCAAAAGCTAGCCAAGATGATTTATCAAGAAAAGACAAAATGGATGCTCAGATGAAACGAAGAAACACTGGCAAGAAAATGGATGGAGAGAAGGCAAGAGTATCTGCGACTAAGCTTGAAAAAGCACCAACAACCAAGCAAGAAAAGAAGTCTGAAATAAGAAAGCGTGACCAAGATCGAGGAAGTGATATGGAATCTACCAATCATTTCAAGTCCAATATCCAAGATTCAGATGAGCCTGCTGAAGATGAACCAGATGAAAAGAATGTAACTTTCTGCATGTGGGGTCATGAAAATTGTCGCACAAGATCTCACTACCGGTACAACTGGCAATGGGATTATGTGCAGAAATATGCTGACCAGCACAATAAGAACATGATCCAAGGCTATCAACCTAGAGAGGAAAGATCATCAAGGCCTGCAGAGGAACAGCCACAAGATATTAAGGATAAGAAGCCAAGCAAGGATGGTATAAAGATAAGATTGCAGATGCTTCAAAATAAGTTTTCAAGTGGGAAGACAAGTACCTCGGTTAAGCTGAACCAGTTTGAAAGAGATCTTGAGCTTGAAATGTTGAGACGAAAGAAAAATTACAAATATTGAAAATGATTTAATATTTTTTATAATTCAGAAAGTTGTATATTCAAATAAATATTTAACCTGTCATATTTTTACACAAGCCAAATAAATATTGTATATTGAAGGTAAAAAGTGTTTGCGGCGCAAATTGAATCAAATAATCTAAAACTTTTCATAAATTCTGTCAACGTTATTTTTAATTCTGCATCCTTGAAATATTTATTTGAATCATTCGCCAAAACACATTAACATCGTCTCACCAGATTTTATAAAATATTCTCAGATTTAAATTTTCCCTCTTTTCTACCTCTCAAATTGTACTTTTGATGACCTGACACTTTCAAGCTTATCATCTTAATCAATGATCAAGTTGATTAGCTTCAGACCAGAGATGCATTTAATCCAGGGGGAGATGATAGTTCTCTACCTGTGTGCTCAGTTAGCTGTACTGTACACTTACAACTGTTTACCAATATTAATATAGCTTTCTTTTTCTTTGCAAGAGCAAATCTGTTCCTTGAGAAAAGTTACTTTTTTGTTCTATTCTTCTTAAATTGTATTTTTTTTATTTTTAAAAAGTTTGTTATTACATGATCATTTTTTTTGTTCATGAAAATTTATCAAAGGTTTTAAAAAATATTATCAAAGTTTTTTAAAAATATCATTAAAGTTTTATGAAATTTTAACAAAGTTTCTTTTAAAAAAATCCAACAACGATTTAAACAATTTCAAACAATTAAATTAAATTTGGCGCAGCTCACTCCTTTTTAACACTATCATTAGATTTTTCAGTCAAAACAATTTCCTTCACCTGGGCCAAAGGCTCAAAAGTGTCAAAACATTGCTCAGAATTGCGCTTTATAACTAGTTGCAGTGGATTTCCCCGACATGGCGAAAATTACATGGGAGAAATTTTATTCGTGTTATTCCATTTGTCTTTTTAATTTATTTGGCCGCGGGGAAATTTGAAATTGAGAAAATCTCTTTTGTTGTTCTTGTTTTCAAATCATTAAATACAAATATAATGAAAGGTTGACAAATTGATTTTAATGACCTGTCAAAAATGTAATTTAATGAAACTTTTCAAATCTGTTTTTTTAAGACATAATCAAAGTTGTAGTTGGAATGATTACAATCAGATGTGATACATTTAAAACAAAAATCATTATTAATTCTTAAAAGCAAAACCCTTAAATCAGAACGGGAAAGGAAATACAGGTTTAAATCAAGCATGACTTAAAAGCTCTGTAATCTTCTTTGTATCCTAAAAACTGGATTAGACATTGAAGGTTTTATTGAAAAATTGAAATCTAAATAAAAAGGTTTGATATCTCCGGTAGTTTTAAGAGGAGAAAAATGGCAGACCACATTTTTCAAATCCCAAGACCATTTTGATTATGGTTTTAAGTTAGATGTACGAATGAATTATTAATTATAATCATCATGTTAGTGGGATACATTGTAATCAACAATGACACTTTTTTTTATAAAGCCGTAGATGTATTTATTTAACACATAAAATTCTTATTTCAATTGTGATGTAATAGTATAAACGTTTTGAATTATTTTAATTGACTTAAACGTGACAAAATGCAGTTTGATCCGACAACTGATTGTGCAAAAAAAAATATTGTTGCAACACTTTAAAAACGCTAGCCTTGACAATTGTAAAAACAAATATTGTTGCAACACTTTAATAACGCTAGCCTTGACAATTGTAAAAACAAATATTGTTGCAACACTTTAATAACGCTAGCCTTGACAATTGTAAAAAATTGTAAAAAAAGAAGAAAATTTTCACTTTTATTGGATTGAGAAACTCGATTTTTAACTGCGCAGTTTTTTATAAAACAAAACAATATTACTTATATATTCATTTACTTTTCTTAAGTAAATTTTACATATGATTGAATTTTTTATCACGACTGTATTTTTTGAAGAGTTCTTGAGAAGAACAATTTTCTTAAAATTTTGTACTTTTGCCATTTTATACTAGGTATAACATAGATTTAGCCTGCTCATAAATTTTTAATACAGGGTCGACTTTGAAGTTTGTTTGTGTAGTTTGTAGAGCACTGTGCACACAGAACTAAAATTGTTAAAATCACGAAACCTCTATTATATCTATTTATAAAAATGTATATAGAAAATGCGCACAAGGGTTGTTAAATATTAGGAAGAAACTGCAAGTTGTTTTGACTTGAAGAAACAACTGCAAATCATGCAGACCATGCATGCTGCACATCATGCACAACATGCAGATTTCTATGCACATTGCACACTATAGCTTATATAGTAGATTATACCGTACTCTTAAAACTTTATCCAGAACTGTATCAGTCCAGGTACAATCCGTTCGCTATGAATATCAAACAGGACACGATCCACACGGCTACAATCCCGTGAACTATCAACGCCACTACCACTGGGCGCGATCTCGTTAGCTATCGGTGTCAATACAGACACTAGCAATTATACTATTAATGTCTCAACCAGGACACAATCCACACGGCTACAATCCTGTGAACTCTCAACGCCACTATAACCACTGGGCGATCTCTATCAATGCCCAATCTCAAGGCAGGATCTCGTATGTTTCAACAAAAACCAAATTACTCTTAACACGGTAATCAAAGTTAATCACATTCACAGCTAGTTAAAATAGACGCAATTAAGATATGTGTCAATTATATATCACATGATAAAGCTAATCATGCTACGTATTCATTTGAAGCGCAGTTCAAATGAATAATGGTTTTTACATAGAAGTTTACAAATATAGATATTTAATCACATCATTTTTAATACAAGGGCTTAAAAAATAATGTTGAACAGATAATGCTAGATCAAACTCAATGATTTTTTTCTTGTGCGTTTAGGGGTAGGACGCAAATTCAAATGATGATTCAAAGGTTTTTGGAAGGTTTACGGATCCTATGTGTTGGCATTTTAAAAAAATCTACGAATTCCATAAAAACAGAAAAAAAAGATTCTTAATTAAAATTTAAGAAGTGTATTCCAACCCCCTCTTCTTTAATCACCAACAATATAAAATAGAATATTAAAACTATTGTTTTTCTAATGAAAAATTAATTTTTCCATTAAATATTTGTAAGAAATCATCTCAGCCGGGCCTAATAAGGTTCCCTTTTTTGGGGGAAATTATTTTGTAACACCCCTGATTCTGGACTATATGGAGGCAGAAAAAGGGTTTTCCATTATATTGAGCCACACCTTGGGTTAGGTCAACAGCTTTAAATATTTATACTCTTGTTGAAGAGAGAGGTGGG
>NW_019397358.1:16899-17800 GCF_000591075.1 Eurytemora carolleeae
GAAGGGGGGGGGGTAAGACCCCCGTGGATTCTATTTGTTGAACCAACCGACCCTGTTTTTCAAATATATTTCATAATATTTCATAAACTAACAAATATCTTCTCAATATCAGATAACAGATTTATGGCACATTTTTCAATTCACATGGGTGTAGCGTTTAAATTTTAAACTGTCCATAAATGATAAATATATTGCTAGAATATATCTGAAAACAAAACATCCATTTCTGTGCACATTTGAAAATTTCAAAATGGTGGTAATGAAAACATTAATAATTTAAATAATAGAACATTCTTCACGTTGCAAGATTTAACAGTATTTTACATTAAAAACTAATAAATTACGATGTAAATTGGGATAATTATATTAGATTATCTCCAAGCTTAAACGTCAAAATGAACACATATTACTCCAAAAACATGGCATTTTTTGCAAGAAAACTTTTATTTTAGCCTTTTATTTTAATTTTTCAAGATGATTCATTCTTCTTAAAATTTCTCATTGGCGATCTAATATCATGTGGGACACCCTGTATATACTAAATTGCTTAGGAACCCAGCTTTGCCAAGAAACTAAACGTTCTCTAAAATATATATATCGAACCCACATAACTTAGACATTTAAAAATAAGCCATTTCCCTATTTCTACAAAGTTCCTTGGTCCAAATATAAGGCAAATCAGTCAATGAGTTCGAATAGACAAACCAAGGTTATAATTCAAGGAAAGGTAATTGCAGTTGCGTATACTCTGCGTACATATTGAAACCAGTTCTCTCTGAGCGGAATTTGTAAACAAGAATAGATGCATCAGTGTTCGTTTAGTATCCGAGGAGGTTAAAAGCATTAAATTTTGATAATTTTTGATAATGCACATAAGTTTCCTATGACCAGAATATTTCAT
>NW_019397358.1:18158-26974 GCF_000591075.1 Eurytemora carolleeae
GTATGGTATGAAGGGGGTGTGAGGGTTTAAATTGAAGAATTTAAGTAGTAGATCGGATTGATTTACTGGGATTATCTGAAGAGAATAAAACAAATAAAAATTCTTAATTCAATATTTAAATATTCATGAAGTTATTTCATTTTCTATTTTTCTTCAATACAACGTTATTTAACAATTTATTTATCCAAGGATTCTTTAGTTTTTTATTTTAACAGAAATACATAAGATGTCAAAGTAAGTAACAAAACTAAGAGTTATCAATCCTTGACCCTTTGTTGTTGATTTAAAGGGAGTGACCGGCTATGTAAGGTAATCGAACAGTGTTCGGATTCATTGGAGACAAAACTTTTTAAAGATCTGAAAATCCAGAGTTTAAGCGCAAATTCGACGTTCAAAACTCCTACTTTGGGGGTGGATACGTTTTCAGAATTAGTTTTTTTTAATTATTCAGATTCAATTTCGATTAATGTCGGGCATATCTAGCTGTGACCAGATTAGCGTGAATATAGGAGTGCAATTTATCGTCGTCTAGAAACCCGTGAATTGTAAAGTGAGAAGACTTAAATTTAAATATTTTAAAGAATTGATGGAAAACCATCCTTAGTGGGATAGTGCTTCAGGATATAGGAATATTCGTGCATAGAACTATAGATAGATAGATAGATAGATAGATAGATAGATAGATAGATAGATAGATAGATAGATAGATAGATAGATATAGATTGATAAATGTCCGTTATTTTCATAAGTAAATGTTTAAATAAGTAAACAGTTCAAATAAAATTGATCGAACTTTCATTGAAAGCTTTGCCTCTCACAAGTTTAAATTATAAAGCCATCTTTTGGTTTTACAAAACTGATTATTTTCATTCGTAGGTTCTTGCTTCAGATGACCATGAGTTAAATCATTTATTAAAGGGACTGTAAAGGAAAAATGAAGGCTGAAACCTGAGAAGCTCAGGAGTTGACCGATACCTTATTTTCAAAATTATACCAAAACGTATAAATGTTAGATTTTGTATTGATTCGTAGTAATAAACAGATCATATTCAACAAATGCGCAAGCGCAACCAATCTGAAAATAACGATATCCCAGAGGAGCCTGCTGAGAAACTCAAGTTTGCTCCTATCAATTTGTATTTAATAATTTTTGATGTTTACAGAACTCCAAACAATCGCAGTGCAGTATTATTGTCACGTGTCTCCGTCTGTTACACGTGACCAGCATACTGCACTGCGATTGGAGGGAGTTCTGGTCACGTGATACGGACGTATATCTTACATATATACGTTTTGGTATAATTTCTCGAGACAGGAACATCAGATAGAACTCTTATGGGTCTCGTTCAACTCCTANTGTGGGAGGTGGGAGGGACAAAATTAGTTTTTGCAGAAACCGCCCTTGAACTTTTAAACTTTATATTGTAACTGTTTGAAGAAGTAGGAAAAATATGTATATCTCAAAAGTTTTTTCTTGGTTTGAATTTTTAGTTTAAAAAAATAGAACGTAATTACTTTCCACCATTTCTCTTCTCATTCAAGTTCAATTTTCATATTTTCATGTTCATAACGGATATTTACCTTATTCAAAAACATATTTTGTTCTTGGTTCATTTGGACTCGACAATGTTACATAAATTACAAATATATACCTTTTTATGAAATTTTTTAAAAATTGTTTTCAAAATTCCAATTCTGTTTTTCTAGATGAGATTGCTTTTATCGATTTTTGCATATTTCATTGATGCACTTGTAAACACAATTTGATAGTCTTGTTTTGAAATTTTCGGTGCAGTAAAGTTTTTTTTTTAAATTAATTTTTTTCTATCGTAACACGCCTTGTACAAAAGTTTGTTAGATGAATTCAAAGTTAAACAAATTAAATATACGGAAAAACAAATAAAACGTACGCAAAAATTGTTTAAACAAACTTGTTTACGTAAGCAGAATAAATATGAAATATTCACTTGTGAATTCTGAGTAATGAAAATGCAACGAAATAAAAAAATTTTCAAAGTTAAATTGACTCCATTGAATGAAAAAGTTTTCAAAATCAGTTTTATTATCATTGAATAGAAAATATCAAACACAATGAAGTTTGCAAAATCTTTAGTTCTTTTTGACATTCTAAATTTTGCCGTATATTACATTTGGGATTCTTTTAGAGGTTAAAAAGGAAACTTTTATGTTATCAACATTCCAAGTATTAAAAAGGAAAATTGAACGTACTTCATAAATACTAAACATCTCACCTTTCTGGTTTATGTAGCAATTTACCGAAAACAGTGTTTACTGCACTGCATTAATGCCACCACAGGTTTATGCCCATATTAGTACATTAGCCCCACCCATTCCTCATTTTTTAGAAAATTCATTACATTTGAATTTGTTCTGAATAGTAACGGTTCAGAATATTTTAAATATTCACAGCGGAATTGTATCTTTGCCACAAACTCTTATTTTGTAATTCCTACAATTTTTCGACCCAACGTTGTAGACCTTGGATATTTCAAACTATGGACTCTGTTCGATCAAATATAATTGAGATTGGAGATGTCTGTTTTATGTCTCTAAAATATCAATTCTGGACAAAAAGACCAATTTATTTGACTGTCTTAATTTTTAGAAAACAAACTCTTAATGTTGACATTTTTCATTGGTCTATGTCGTTGACTAAGCGAAGAACGTTTTCAGGCATTAGTTTTAAAAGTAAATTTTTTCAAAATCATCGTTTAGTGCGTCAGACATTTTGAATTTGAGATTTTATATTCCGGAAACACGGTAAACTTTAAAATGCATTTATTGACAAGAAATCAACCAATATTCTCGTCAATCTGAAGAGAGAAAAAAGGATTTAAATCTAAAAATAGTATAACCAGAGCTAAAAACTTTCGAATGGTGGATATCGAGATCAATGCTTGATCCTCTCTTTTCATCTATCTTAAGATTAATTTAGTCTTTAGATTAATTTCTACAGATTAGAGATGCCCTCTTTAACTTTTGAAAGAACGGTTTTTAGTTTTTTTCCGTATTTGTGGTGTCAATTAAACTAATTATTGATTAAACGAACGTAAGTTTTGGATTAATGTTTATTAAGACTAACGTTCAAAAAAACTATAGTCCTCAAATGTGATAAAATATGCTTTTTAATGAGTTCATATTAACATGATTAAATTTATATTTGTTTAAATGCTCTAAAAGCCGGCTTGTGAACAGCTGGCTTCAGTTCAATCGAATATTAGTCCGATCGATATTGGGACTAAGGATATAGNATTCCAACCAATGATAGTTCTCTCATGAAATGGATTCCAACCAATGATAGTTCTCTCATGAAATGGATTCCAACCAATGATAGTTCTCTCATGAAATGGATTCCAACCAATGATAGTTCTCTCATGAAATGGCAAAATTTCAAATGTCCAGGCGATAGATTTGCTTTTTGGGATTCTGTAAACACCAAGTTCTGATTGGTTGAATTTTAGAAACTTTCTTGGAAACAAACTATAAAGCTTAAAATAGTCTTAAGATTAACAAAAAGAGTCAAGCATTGATCTCGATATCCACAATTCTAAAGTTTTCAGCTCTGAAGTAAAAAAATCTCGGGATCATACATGGTTATTTCATTCATACTTGATCAGATACAGTTTACACTCCTGTATGCCGAGTCCATTAGCACCTGATCCAATCAGGGTTCAGTCATGTGTCTATTCTGAACCAATACAAATAGTATGGCGGATAACATCTATCTCATTATCCAATCAGAGTTATGAATCTTCAATAGGCGCTATCAGTAAATGGAAATATTTACTTCTTCTGAAAATATAGTAATTAAGCTAAGGGTACCGTTGTAAATCCGGCATTGTTATATTTGCCCATAAGGTCACTTAAAATTAAGCTTACCTTAAAAGTTGCATAATACGATCCTGCATGTACTGTACTGTATAAGCTTATAGGCCAGTGTACAGTCGACATGCAGTACGTTTATGCAACAAATATAGCCTGGCAAGATCATATCTGTAAATCCAGGAACAAGAAAAAGCCTAAAATAATTTTAATTTCTAGCGTTATATATCTGATCAGTTTTTCAGAAAAAAAATTTTAAAAATTTGATATGACTAATAATATGGTCGATTTAATTATTATGATAAATATTTGATTGTTTTTATCTAAAGATAAAAATAATTTGTTTTTTCCCTCGCAAAGTCAGCAAAAAACTAAAACAGATTTAGGAAGCACTGAGTCCACTGACAGAAGGTAAAGGTCAAATATCAAGTAGTAATTTCTGTTTGTTTGGATGTCCAATCATAACTCAGGAACCCCGGTTGACCGATTTATCTCAAATTTAGATCGGGGACCTCGGTAGAACCACAGGATGTTCGTAGTTTGGTATAAAACTGGATTGTGTTGACGTTAATTCCGAAAATTCCACTTCCAGCCAACACTGGGTTCCCAAGCCGGATTATCAAAAAACAAATGCACAAAAAGATTAAATCAATAAATCAATTATAAGAAAAAAACATTAATATAATTGTTTTAATTACTTATCTTAAACCAAATCTGGCCCAATTAAAATATCCGCATCTGAAATGAAAATTATAATTTAATTTAATTTAAAGTATTAATTTTTTAACATTGCTTTAAAATCTACACTTGCTTTTTTTCAATTAAAAAATGCAATACTATCATATTTTTTTTTAAATTCTTTTTTTATATTTATCATTCAAACTGCATACATTTTAGAGAATAGATGATGAAGGTTAGAGAATATAAAATCCATTTTTAGAGGATTGTTAATATTAAATATATATTAATTTATTGATTAAGGAAAAAAATGCATTTCGAATTAAAATAGGAATTTGTAATGTAAATTAAGTTTATTTCAGGAATTTTTCCATAAAGTGGATTAAATTCCAAGTAATTTCAACCATGCCATTAGGGGCTGCAAGCCATGGAACCCTCCTGGAAATCATGGTTTATACTGTATTACACCCAAAATTCTGCAAAAGTAATTGCACTGCAACACGGAGTATGCTAAAAATTTAACAACTTTATTATTATACTCTGCAGCATTTTAGCAGAATCTAATTTCATAATTGAAAAGAGACTTTTTAATATAAATCAGTCATTAATTTTCTAATTTTCTAATTTTAAAGGGAGTGTTCGCGAAAAATGAAAGGGGGTATAGGCTTACGGCGAGAAATAAGCGCTTTTGATTGCTACTAATCTTTTTTCTATCTGTTGCGTCTAAAAGGAGAAAATTGTAAAAAACGACTTATGCTGAATAACGTAGCATCCACCCAAATTGAGAACCAGTTTAGAGATTCCAATTATTTTCAAATTAAATGGTTCCATAAAGGTCTTACGAAACCTTTACTGAAGCTGTGTTTACTGCTTTTCTGCATTATAAATAAAGGGTGGAACATGTCTTATCCGAATTACAAATAAATCAACCCACCAGATGCAACACATAGCTTGGGTGGTTTTGCTTCAGGAAAGATTCCGTAAGGGCCTTTCCGGATCCATATTGTTCCGAAAAAAAATAAAAAAAATCCTGCCGCTATCTTTAAATGAAAATTCAAAGATTAAATACTCTACAATATAAAATTCTGTGCAGTGTAAGATCTTTAATTTACATATCTTCTCTTTCAATTTTAAAGGTACTCTGGAGACGTAAATCCAAAAGGCCCCCCTCCCCCCACATAAAAATGATCGCTTCATAACATTTTCACTGAGAAACAACGTGACAAAATTAAATCTGAAAAAAATGCTTAAAAAAATATTTTATTTGAAATTACGTCAGCCTTCCCTTTCGGAGAATTGGGTTAGGTATAACAGGCAACCAAAAATATAATTGCCTAGAAATAAAAATACCATTTTCTAGTTCTGTTTAAAACGGCCGTGGTGCACTTGTGTATGTGATTTGTGCATTTCTCATTGCTTTGGTTTCACTTAGTTGTAAAATATATTAGAAATTTCTTCACACGGTTTTAGAATAGAACTAAAATCAGGGGTTCTCAGAATATGAGAAATACTGATGTTTTCGATTTAAGAAAATTATTCTGATTAAAAAAAACAAGTTTTAAAGTTGCTACTAAAAATCATTATTTTATATCTGTGAGTTTGATGCTATATATTTATTTGGTTTGGTTTGGTTTAAATATTAAAAAAACTGCATTAAACCCACGTTGTTTAAAATTTTCCTTTTCAGGAGGATTTAGGGGGGGGGGGAAGGGAGTAGANGGCATATACATTTTGAATGAAAAAGTATAAAATAAACAAATCCGTAAGTTTAAAGATTGTAGAAATATAGACCAAAACACGTTTGATTTCAAATAAAAGAAACCGAATGCTTCTCTCTCTGGTTAGTTCGGGGTGGAAGTATTAAACAGATCATATTCAACAAATGCGCAAGTGCAACCAATCTGAAAATAACGATATCCCAGAGGAGCCTGCTGAGAAACTCAAGTTTGCTCCCATCAATTTGTATTTAATAATTTTTCATGTTTACAGAACTCCAACCTAACGCAGTGCAGTATTATTGTCACGTGTCTCCGTCTGTATCACGTGACCAGCATACTGCACTGCCATTGGAGGGAGTTCTGGTCACGTGATACGGACGTATATCTTACATATATACGTTTTGGTATAATTTCTCGAGACAGGAACATCAGATAGAACTCTTAGGTATCGTTCAACTCCTGAGATTCTCAGTTTTCAGCATATACCCCTTTAATTTTTCCTTTACAGTCCCTTTAAGCTGAAAAAAGAACGACGATATCTTCAACATAATTAAATTATTAATCAGATAAGGTTTTACCATTTTGAATCGGGGCGCGCATTCTTCTTTTTAAAGGGAGAGTCATTTAAAACTGCAAGAACTGTCCCTTTATGTCCCATATTTATTGGGACACCCTGTATAGTATATTTATGTATTAAGGTTTCCTTGAGATTATGTTTCATTTTTAACACCAGACTGTCATAAGATAGGAAGCATATGTATTTATTAACATCCACAAGGATATTCAAAAATTTGAATTTCAAGAAAATATATTTTCAAAACAGGTCTTTTTCCAAAACACCCTGTTATCAAGTTGGCTTTCCTTTTTAATACACCCTGTCAGCCATAGGCCTTGAATTTCTACCAGGCCTAGGCATGCTCTGCCTGATTTCCTGACCAAATAGTGTTTAAAAACTTATTCTTTGTTTAATCAATATCTGAAACTTCTTCACAGTTTTTCATTAACTATTCCAAGCTGTATTCTAAAGGCCTGAACGAGGCAATTAAGAAAGTTTTTGACCTTTTTTCTATCATGAAAATTATTAACAAGAACTTTGTAGGGAAAATGACTTACAATTACACGTGCGCTTTTGTATTCCCAAAATTCGCAAACTAATTGTCAAAAATTCGCAAACTGATTGTCAAAATTTGCAAACTGGTCGTTAAAAATTCACAATCTGATGGTCAAAAATTCACAATCTGATTGTCAAAATTCACAAACTGAGTGTCAAAAATTCACAAACTGATTGCAAAAATTCACAAACTGATTGCAAAAATTCACAAACTGAATCTCAAAAGTTTACAAAAAATTTAAAAACTGATAGTCAAAAATTCACAAAAAAGTCACAATTTACACTGCGGAGGGGTTAATATAGTATACACAAGCGGGTATGGTATGAAGGGGGTGTGAGGGTTTAAATTGAAGAATTTAAGTAGTAGATCGGATTGATTTACTGGGATTATCTGAAGAGAATAAAACAAATAAAAATTCTTAATTCAATATTTAAATATTCATGAAGTTATTTCATTTTCTATTTTTCTTCAATACAACGTTATTTAACAATTTATTTATCCAAGGATTCTTTAGTTTTTTATTTTAACAGAAATACATAAGATGTCAAAGTAAGTAACAAAACTAAGAGTTATCAATCCTTGACCCTTTGTTGTTGATTTAAAGGGAGTGACCGGCTATGTAAGGTAATCGAACAAAAAATAAAGGTGTTTATTGCACTGTGAGAACCGTGAATACTACTAGATATATACTTATATATTTAAACCTTTTTATGATAGATATATTCCAACCAACCAACCATACATCCTGCCATAGGTTACAGGTACAGGTACTATTTTAGAAGGGGAAATGGAGGATAGAAGGACGTGGAGGGGGGATAAGGGCGCAAAAAAGTAAGATTCTATAAATATATAAACAATATTTTGAGTTTTTTCAATATTGTTTACAAATCATGTTACATTTTGACAAATATTTTAAAGTAATTTTTAATTTACCCTTTACAATCTATGTATATACTTTAAATTCGGTGATGGTGATGAACCTAACCTCTGTAGGGTAAATTTAAGTATATGTTAGTTGCACATTGTATATGTATATACTTTGCTTGGGTATCTGGGTGTTTGTTTGTATCCAACAAACGTCAAAACAGCTGAACCGACCGGGCCTTAACTTTTTGTGGGACCTCACATGACCCCAGGGAAGGTCTATGGATGCTCAAAGTTTTATAATTTGTCTCTAAAAATTTTGATTTTCGTAAAATTTTGAATCCGCCAAATTTTATTTTCATTGTTTTATCTGAGAGAAAATGCGAAAAGATTGAGCATCAATAAAAATTCAAAATTTAAAATAGAAAATGGGCGTGATGAAGCGTCCTGATAGCCTAGTTTAACTATATTACTATATGTAGCAACTTAATACATGAGATCGAACTATATTAATAGAAATCTGTATATTGTAACTTAATACGAGTAGAAAAGCGCACACGTGGTAACTCTAAAAGATCCTTCTCGACCCCCCCCCCCCCCC
>NW_019397358.1:27419-34066 GCF_000591075.1 Eurytemora carolleeae
TATACCGAAGATATTTCAATTGAGAAAAAAATGTCTCTTCCATTTTTGAATCGAAAAATATTGTATATTTTTACCCCTTGAATCACCTTGTCTGAGGAAATGCGTCGATTCCTACATTGCATACGCACATTACAAAACTACAAGATATGGAAATAATAGTTTATTTCAACATCAATGAAGTTTATGCAACTAAAGGAATTTAGAATAGACCTTCTCCTTCGGTCTATAGTTGAGTACGTGTGTATTAAGTTACATGGATCTATGTGTAAAGTGTATATATATACTAATAAAATATCTGTATACCAAAACAATGTATAGTTACAGTATGCGGCCTTTAGCTTTAATTCAATACCAGGGTTAAAAGAAAATTGTTATCAAAAATATTAACTTTTGTAAATGTAATCTCGGGATCAAGAATAGATTCATAGATTAATTAAAAAACAGATAGGACACTAGCTCTCGTCCTCGTAAGATAGAGATCTATGCATAGATTAATTAAATAGCTCTCGTCCTCATAAGATAGAGATCTATGCATAGATTAATTAAAATAACAGATAGGACACTAGCTCTCGTCCTCGTAAGATAGAGATCTATGCATAGATTAATTAAAGTAACAGATAGGACACTAGCTCTCGTCCTCATAAGATAGAGATCTATGCATAGATTAATTAAAATAACAGATAGGACAGTAGCTCTCGTCCTCGTAAGATAGAGATCTATGCATAGATTAATTAAAGTAACAGATAGGATACTAGGTGTCGTCCTTTCAAGATTTATGTGGTTTTCGTTTACAATAACCCTGAAGCAGAATCCCAAAGGAGTTAAGCGTAGTCGGCGAAGAACAGGCGCTTTCTCTGTTTTGTAATTCTATAGAGAGAGAGCCTGATGTACGCCGACTACGCTTAACTCCTTTGGGCTACTGCCTCAGGGTTATTATCATTTTCTTTTATACATATACATCTTGCATCTTATGCAGATCTTCAGATTATTTTAATTCTAATTCCTCTTCGATATCCCTGGATGCCAGCGATAAAACTTAATCCTCAAATTTAAAAGTGTCCACGTATTGGATATTGAGATCAAGCATTCAATTAACAATATTCACACACATGTTCCGATCTTAGTTTAAACTAATGATTTTGGGAATAATTTTTTATACTACAGCATTTAAAAGGTAGTGTTCGTGAAAAATGAAAGTGGGTATAGGCTTAATGCGATAAAAAAGCGCTTTTGATCGCTACTAATCTTACTTCTATCTATTGTAAAAAAAATCAAAAATATTCTGAAATATTAACTATATATGAATGCGTCGAAAAATAACCGATCACTATTGTTTGTAATATCTGATTGATTTGTTTGGAATTAAATTGATTTGTTTACGATCCGAGTTGAATGTTGCATCTTTCCGAATTTGTATGGGGCTATGGGCGCTGCGTTCTTCGGTGTGAGTTGTTTTTAACAATTTTTCTCCTTATAGACGCAACAGATAGAAGTAAGATTAATAGAGATCAAAAGCGCTTTTTTATCGCATTAAGCCTATACCCCCTTTCATTTTTCGCGAACACTCCCTTTTTAAGAAGCTGTATTTTAAGAAGGATACAATATGCACCCCCCATATCTAATTTACATAAAAATCGTACTGCAAGTTTTGGGAACAGTAAACAAACTCATTTCTTACATTCCTCACTGAAAAGGTCCCGCACACTTTTTTACAGTGAATAAATGATTAAAGTCAAGAAGGGTGGAATTTTCCCAAATTAAATGAACCATGCAGTTTATTATATCATAGTATTTAAATCATCAGAATGAACAAATGAATTATACCGAATTGCCGGATGACGCCTTCAAAAAGGAATGTGTATATTTATTAATATTTCATGATTTGTACAGGATGCAAGCTCTATTTTTGAACACTTGAACATTTTGCCGTCAACCACTTGTTCATCGGCCTACTTCACTTTTCATGCTTTGCAATTCAAACAAAAAGTTTTAGTTCCCATGAAGTTTACACTATTATATAATGAATGAGAAGCTTTATTTTTTTATATTTTTCCAGGGAAAGGACTGCATTTATTTTTTTGAATTATTTTTTTATATTGACGAAATTCGATGTGATTCGATAGCATGTCAATTACCAATGGGACGGGGTCCTTTAAGTCTTCATCTAAGTAACAATGAGGAAGATATCTTCGTTTTCTTGAAATTTC
Source organism: Eurytemora carolleeae (assembly GCF_000591075.1). NCBI lineage: Eukaryota > Metazoa > Arthropoda > Copepoda > Calanoida > Temoridae > Eurytemora > Eurytemora carolleeae. Next base: position 29,627 of record NW_019397358.1, read on the forward strand.
CTTCATTGTTTTTAACGCATAAATCCGAAAACACATTTACAGAGAAACCACAGTGAAAATATTTTTTCTAGCTAGAAAAAAAGAATATCTCATTCAGTCTTACACAGACAAATCGAAAAAAAAACACTTACAGTCATTTCAGATGTTATTTAATAAAACAATGAATGATTTTAGCCTATGTCACTTTTCAGAAAGAAAAACACAATATCTTTCTCATAGTTTCTCAGACGTTTAAATTATACCGTTGTGAATCGACATGACACTCTGAAAGGGGGGGGGGTTGGCTAAAGTAGATCCGCATAAATGGTTACACTAAAATAAATTATAGTTGATTGTATACCAAGTCTGACGCGTATAAAAACTAAATGGAAACTCAATTCAAATTTTCAAATTATAATTTATGCAAATCAGACCCTGCAACTACGTTGTTATCTGAGCTTGGCGGGACAAGCTTGGAAAAAATAATTCGTAAATGTTGAAAATAAAGTTGGGTTTACAAATAGAGATATAAAACCACTCCTTAGAAAGGAATTGAGTCTTTGCCACAAACTCTGCTTTTTAAAACACTATTGGATTCCAATCTCGTAGACCTTAAATATTTCAAACTATGAATTCTGTTAGATCAAATATCAAAGATTTTCTACATTGGGTTCCAAAAATATAGGGATTTTAAATTCAGAGTTTGTGGCAAAGACTCAATTCCTTTATTTAGAATATTTGATGATAAAAAATGTATGGCAAGGGTGGAGTTTTTTTGTAAAAAATCATTCCACCCCCTCCCAATCTTCCCCAGAATTGTGCAACATTTTTTTATGGTTTTCAGAGCTGGATTGAGGAAAATAATTGATATTTAGGGTGAAAATCTTTATTCAAATTTGATGGAATTAATCACACCTAATATTTCCCGTTGTAGGATGATTAAGTGACTTTATCGCCATACAACAGGGCGAAAAAGTAACTTTTTCACTCTGCTACTAAAATTTCATATCTAATTTGTCTCATTACTTAATCACCCTACAACAGGGTGATTAAGTAACTTTATCGACCTGCTTTGGAATAATTTGAGTAAAACTGAATAAAACAATACATGTTATTGTAATGGGTATAATCATGCGTGCGAAAAAGTTTTTGATGTGATTTTTTAATTTTTCTAGTTTGTTTTCGATCAAAATAAAAATCCCGGCAAAAACATTTTCGCACTTAATAATACCCATTACAATGACATAAATAGATATTATCCCCAAATTATCCAAAAGTTTCAGCCCAGGCTGCACTTAATCTTTTAAGCAAGCAGAAAAGGTCAATGTTTAGTTAATGATGTTTAAATGGACATCAAAGCTGAATATTTGCCTCAAATTCAAATTTCTAATCCCTTACATATCTTTGCAAGCTTATTGTGTAAACTTCTGATAATTTTGACCAACTGAGCTGGTGCAAATCATATATTGAAACATAAAAGGTCATCAGATCAGGTTGTTAAGATATGAGGATTAGAAAATAGCGAATAAGGAAAATCACCCGTTACTTTAAATATCATTCAGAATATCAACAGAAACAAGCTTTTTTATGCTAGTAATACAGTTTGAGTTAAATATTGTTCATAAAATGTTTTTGATATAAATAGAAATTTAATTTGTTAAGAAACCTGCAATGCGCAATTGTAAAGCAACATCTGTAAAAAATAAGACGCAGTTAAAAAATACAGGATGATTATTATATTTTTCAAGGTAAAAGTGCCCACACCGGGATTATTGGGCTTCACCAATAACTGCTTATTTGTACTGGACATTAAATATATATTTTACGTTAATTTTACTTAATTGTTTTTTTCTGCGAAAACATGGCAATTATGTTGTTTTTTCGAGCTAATCTATCGCATCGTTTTAACCAAGTACTATGGGGGGAAATGCACGGGTGGAGTAGGGGGTTATTACCCTTCCCCCCCCTACCAGTCTCCCATAGTTATAATCATTTATTTCTATGTTTTATACATCGTATAAAATTAAATGTGAATTTCTTAAATTTCTTTGCAGCTAATTTTTGGAGACATTTATTTTCACAAAAAAAACATGATATATTTATGTAAAAAATATGGCTCAGTTACATTTGCAATTAAATACATTTGCCATGACTACACTTCCTATAAGTAACACTTACAATAATGGTTACACTTTCCATAATTACACTTGTTATCGTTTATGATTTTCTAATTCTTACAACTATGGCAAGTGTAACCATTTTGGAAAGTGTAACTGTTATGGAAAGTGTAACTAAGTTATGGATAGTGTTTTTGGGAAGTGCGACCATTATACGTAACTATAATGGCAAGTGTAACCATTATGGCAATTGTAACTTATGACGATTGTAATTTATGTAAAGTGTTACTTTTTGCAAACATATTATGGCAAGTGTTATTATGACAAATTTATGGCAAAAGTAGTATGGCAAATGTAAATAAGCCTCATGTAATAAAAACATTATATAATAGTTTCGACGCATGAGAATTTTAGGCAATTCCATTTTAATTGATTTATTGAGTTTTGAATTTTGACATTTAAATTTTATCGTAAATCTTCTCTAAAACTGTCATATTTAACATAAACTAGAGCAAACATATGCTTGCTTGTGCTTTTATGTGCGTAATTCAAGGACTTCTGCTTGGTAGGTTTTAGTTAACATTATTTGTTTATTCATTATTTATATGAAGCTGTATACAAATAATATTACTATTCTTTATTTGTCTACTGCGTAGTGCGTACATAGTTAAACACGCAATGCGTAAATAGCACAAACTATCGAAAAACGTATCTTGCAGCCACGCTAAACCAAGTTAAATTATACTAATTAAATCATATATATTACTGTAGTAAAATCATACTTTTTAAAGAATTTGTGTATTATTTTCAATCCAATTCATCATATTTGTAAAAAAATGAGGATGATCGAATAAGAATAAACATACTCGAAAAAATTCTGAATGCAGGATAGGTTCAGAGTCCCCCCCCCCCCCTTAATGAAACACAATTAAACCATTGACTTTAGAATAGTTATTTAAAACACTGATTTTTTAAAACCCCTTTAATTTAAACACCTGTTATCCTTCCCAAATACTTAAATCTTCCATGTTCACAAGAGAAAAAAGTTAAAAGGGGGAAGTTAATTTTATTTTAAAATGCAGAATCTCGACACTTTTAATAGCAGAACCAACCATTCTGAGATGTTTCACTGTGTTCGTTAACGAACTATTGATTGCTGATCAAAAATGATTTTGAAATTAATATTTTAAAACCGAAAATGATTAAAAACTTTATTTAAGCCCCTTCTCCCATTAAACTCTTGTTCACACAATAATGCCGTGTCATTTTGTTTATAAGTTTTGTAATGTTTGTTAAATATGTGTTTCCTGTTATAAGCGTACACAGTTTACTCAGTTGTACGCAATATGCGTAAAAATACCAAATACCAAATACTCTAAGACGATAATGTTGATATTCAATACAAAATATACAAGTATAAAGTAAATAAGAAATATTTATTTTTTGCATATTTTGCATCTAAAGAAAAATATTTTTTTTATACCATTTTACGTTTTACATTTATTAATATAAAATGTACATTTTCGTCATTGTTAGTATACCAATTTAATAATTATTATTCGCGCGCTTTAAAAAGTTTTTTTTGCTGTTTTCCTCTTGTCCAAGTAACTAGAACTAATGTTTTCATACTGTCTAAAAAATGAACAAATTATTTATTAGAAAAACATATTGCAAAGGTGCATTTAAGCATGAATGAACTTCATTCATTCTAACACCCATACCAATTTTTCTAAAGATAAGAAACATAAAATTAGCTACGGAATGCAAATATTTAGATTTGTTTTATTAAGTTCAATTGTGTGGTGTAATTTATACAACAGTACAGTGTACAATACACATTCAAAATTTTAGAGCCAGAAACTGAAGGCTAATAAAACCCAGTATCGGATACCCGGTGCCATTGAATGGGGGTTAGGCATCTGTGTAGCCAATATTTTTGTAAAAAAAACATTATTTCTTGTGGTTTAATTACATTCTGTTTTTGTTTTCTGATTTATTGAATTAAAATCTACGCAAATGCGTAAATACCAAATAGGAAATTTAGGAGTTTCGTTCAACCATACTCTCTTAAATATCTAGCTAAGGGGGTATGAAAGCTAATTAGAAATAAAATCAGGGGTGATTAACGAGGTTACAGTGTATATATGTACGCTAATCCTGTACTAATTTTATAGGCCATATACTATACCGAGAGAGTACTGCATATTTGTTTATTATAAATTGATTCTGGCCTAACCTATAGTATATCAATATTAGTAAACAGATGTAAGTGTACAGTACAGCTAACTGAGCACACAGGTAGAGAACTATCATTCCCCCTGAGCCCCGCATGAGAATTTTAGGC
>NW_019397358.1:34317-80837 GCF_000591075.1 Eurytemora carolleeae
GATATGTAATAAAAGGGATTATGTATAATGTTTCAATATAAACTATATGTTAAAGTACAGGATATGCAAAAAAAGGGATTATGTATAATGTTTCAATATAAACTATATGTATTGATGAAAATCTGAACAATTTGTTCATCTGACGTAGATCAATTTAAAAAGTATCATATATTTTTGGTAATTGTTTAAATATCTTAAATAGATCTGAGGTATCGCAACATTCTCATATTTTCTAATCCCTATATCGTTGATACATGATGATGTAAACCTTTGATATTTTAAACGTTGACTGTTTGATTTAGCTGAATTTTTAGCTTGAAATATCAAAGGTCTACAACATCGGGTTGCAAAGATATAGGGATTAGAAAATCAGAGTTTGTGGCAAGAACTTATACTTGATTGATGTGTTATCCAAGTAACTGTTTCCTAAAATTGAAGAATTTTGTATTTTTTTAAAGTTAAGAATTATATTTTCTAAACAGTCCCTTTTAGAAAATGTTATTTATGAATGTTCATAAATTATCGTAGTCATGAAACTGACTGAATGATATTATAATAAATGAGGGATCAAAAAAAAAATGAAAAAAACTTTTTATAAAAACGCAATATCTCATCTAGAAGAGGGTAAACTCTTTGTAACCTGCTGGTTAAATTTCATCAGGTTGCAAAGATATAGGGATAAGAAAGTTAGAGTTTGGTCGTGTTAAATATTTATTTTTATCTTGAAATCTAAAGAAAAATACAAAGACTAAAAATCTTTTTTGTAGCTTTAGCATCATCAGTTTTGTAACATCATAAAATCATTAAACTTAACATATGTAATTATAAAGGAATTATATAGTTTACAGAATTTACTTTAATTCATCACACATTAAGTTTAGTTGTTTTATTGCATAATGGGACTGTCCATGTGACCATTTAATTTAAGCTGGATATGGAAAAAGAGGTTATAGTATGTAGAGACTAGAGGGACTATGTACAAGTGTACACGAAACTTAGGCACATCAGAGCCCAAAACTTAATACAGGGCATTGTTATGAAAACCAATTTTAAAACCCGGGTTTTACGAATGGGGTCAGGCAGTTTTGTAGATATCAATATTTATAGTATGAAATATTGTTTTATTTATAGTTTCTTCATATTCTCCATTTTTTATCGAATTTCTTAAATCAAAATATACAAAATGTTCAGACTCCAAAAAGGAACCTCGAGAGTTTCGTTCAACAATACTCTTTTAAAATTCGGGCTCATGTAGAATCTACAGGATATCATAATTTTTTCTATTTAAAGAATGTTTAATTATATAATAATATTGTAAATAAGATTTCATCAGCCTGCAGCTGTTCAATATATAAACAGTGAATATAGTAAGAATACGTGTTTATGTAATAACATAAAACAATGATCATGTATGATTTGATTTAACGCAAGTAATGCGTATCTTACACAAATAAGTGTAGCGTCTAAATTGTTTATTTTAAAACTAGTTTGGGAACCCAGCGCTGCCAAGTTTTCTAAAAGTTACTCCTGCCGTTTACCCGCACTTGAACGATTTTACCGGTAAACAAAATTTTCGCTTTTAAAGTCGACCCACTCAATTTAGAATATCAAAGCCGAGCTAAGAACATTTCCGTGACTCTTCCGAGTTCTCCAATCAAAATTTGAAGCAAATCGGTCCAGGGGGTTCCTGAGTTAGGATGATACACATTGTTTGACAGTGTTGTAATTTTGGAAAGCTAGCACGACTCTATTTTAGAATCTGCTAAAAGAGAATGCAGATTAGATGTTGCAAGGACTGAAACTGCAACATTCATTTAAAACTCTGCAGTCGTCTCTTGATTTGCATTCTTTGTGAGTAACCCTGTATGGCAAAGAATCTGCTTCAATGTTCATTGATTACAAAATGTAATTTTTGCCAGCTCAAATTACGTAAAACATTTGCATTTTTTGCAAAATATTGACAGCTTCCGAAATTAACCAAAGTTTGAAAACTTAAAGATTTTTGCGCAAAAATTTGTCTAATACTTTAACAAATCTTGAGTGAAGGTAATCCTTGTGTGATGATATTGGCATATTATTCTTCATTTTTTAAATTTAAAATCAATGAAGATTTTGTCTATGTTTCGTTATAATTGATTCTGATAGTAATGATTTCAATGTCTCTTATAATTCTGAGCAATTTAAAATTCTGATGATTTTGATGATCATAATATTTCTGATAATTCTATTATTTCTGATATTTCTAATGATTCTGATATTTCTGATGATTCTGATATTTCTGATAATTCTGATATTTCTGATGATTCTGATATTTCTGATGATTCTGATGATTCTAATATTTTATGATAATTCTAATATTTCTGATGACTCCGATGCATATGATGATTCTGATGATTCTGATAATGCTGATATTTCTGATGATTCTGATATTTCTGATATTTCTGATGATTCTGATGATTCTGATTATTCTAATATTTCTGATAATTCTGATGATTCTGATGATTCTGATAATTCTGATAATTCTGATAATTCTGATAATTCTGATAATTCTGATAATTCTGATGATCTGATGAATCTGATGATTTTGATGATTCTGATGATTCTGATAATTCTGATAATTCTGATGATTCTGATATTTCTGACTATCCTAATTATTCTGATGATTCTGATAATTATAAAATTTCTTATGATTCCAATGATTCTGAAGATTCTGATTTTTCTAATGATTCTGATAATTCTGATGATTTTGATGATTCTGATAATTCTGATATTTCTGATGATTCCGATAATTCTGATGATTCTGATGGTTCTGATGATTCTGATAATTCTTATAATTCTGATGATTCTGATGATTCTGATATTTCTGATAATTCTGATGATTCTGATAATTCTGATGATCCTGATAATTATGATAATTTTGATGATCTGATGAATCTGATTATTTTAATATTTCTGTTAATTCTGTTAATTCTGATAATTCTGATAATTCTGATAATTCTGATAATTCTGATGATTCTGATGATTCTGATTATTCTAATATTTTATATATCTCTGATAATTTTGATAATTCTGATAATTCTGATGATTCTGATTATTCTGATATACTTCTAATGATTCTGATATACTTCTAATGATTCTGATATACTTCTGATGATTCAGTGTTGATTTATTTTTAGCATCCTTTGGAAGTCCAAACATAGAGAAGGTCTTGATATACATCATGTGACCCATATTTCATAAATATCTCCAGCTGCATGATTTAGCAGATCATATGATAACAAGTGCTGTTGAAAAACTAGACGTAACCGGATTTCCCGGGTATCATCAGACCATCATTTTTATTTGAACATTTTATTTGATATTTAAAGGGACTGTTAGACTGTTTATAATTTTTATGAGTTTCTCCATTGCTTATTATTAGCTAGAAATTTGGAAGTCGCAAATGAAATTGAACAGTTTTAGAAACAAAAATATTGATATCTAATTCTTACTTGATCAGACAAGGCCGTTAGAAGTATTGTATATCGGGCGTTGATGTTATCTATGCTTGGAGGGTCACTTGAGGTTACGCTTACAGAGATGGAAATAAAGGGTGATTTGAATTAATTTAACATTGAATGAGTAAGCCTACGTTTGTAAACAATTTTATATCGTATTTTCCGTGAGGAGAACTATGGTATTTGCCCGGACTCGGGGTTTAAAAAAACATTCTTTGAAAAAGTCTATTAATCATTTGGTAAAACGAACATGAAAGTTTAAAAGCGAAATTGGAACATACACGATCCCGCTTCAAATCTCATCATAAGAAAAAAATTTATTTTCGGAAGCACTGTTACGACTTTGCGACATAACTCCTCAATTTAGGAGAGTCGCTTAGCTTTGCTCACAAATAATTGTACTGGAATTTCTTGGAGAAATGTAACCAAACGTTAACCACCAAAAAGTTCTTTGAAAAAAAGTTTTCGGAAATAAAATTTTGACACTGAAAAAGTCCTGTGGAATAAAGTCCTTGAAATAAAAAGTCTCTGGAATTAAGTCCTATCAATTTGAGACTTTATTTTCATAGGATTTTTTTTTCGGTTCCTTTAAACAAAAAAGTCCCCCGGAAAAAAGTCCTTTTACAGCGGAAAATGCACGGAAACAAATGATGCATGATGTTTACAACCATGGAAAAAAAAGAACTTGATATTAAAAACACCTTTGGGTATATTCAATATGCAGATGAATAGGAGAAAAGTCTGTTTTATGAAAACGTCCAAGACTTGACCTCATTTTCCCAAGACATAGGACCTTTTTTCTATAGGACTTAAATTCCTGTGATTTTATTTCCTGAGACTGTATTGGCAGCCCCCATATTATTTTAAGAAAAAAAGTCCCAGGAACCTAAAACTCAGGACTTTATTTGCAGTAACATTTTGTCCTAGGACTTCAGAAAATTTGTACTTTTTTTACTAACATTTTTATTTTCAGATTTTTTTTCCAGAAACTTTTTTCCGATGACTTTTTGTATAAATTCAAACAAATCTTTTTAGAGAGAAGAATCAGTTAACAAATAAGGTAATCTGCCTTTTTAAATTAGAGATCCCTACGAGGCATTTCAGTTTTCCCACGTGGAAATACCAGGGGCAGAAACGTCATGTGTGTGTCTGAACCAAAAGAGTGTGTGTAAGGAAATCGGTGCCTATTAAGAACTCAATAATAAATTTCTTAATTGGTCATAAAATTGGCTTCACTGAATATGAAAAATAAACATGTTTGGAAAACACTGGAATAAGTAAAATCAAATTTTCCTATTTCTATATCTTTGAAGGTCTTCAACATTTGGTGGCAACGTTGTAAGGATTAGAAAACCACAATAAAGTAAAAAAAGCAAATATTATTTCCACATTAAAAAAAAAACATTTTACAAAAAACTTTTTCCGACTTTTAAAAATACAGAACCTGAGCTGGAAACCTTAGAATGGGATACCTGTAATCCCGACTGCTTAATCCGAATATCCAATGTGAACACTTTTAATTTCCGACTTAATCCACTCTTTTTTGGATATAGATACACAAAATTCAAAAACCGGTTTCTAAAAATTAGAGAGATTCTCCCGTTTCTGTTTAGTGTATAGTAATCTAAAATGGCACGCAAAATTTCAAATTTCCCGGCTTCTGAAACACTTTTGTTAAGTTAGTTTTGAGATTAAGAAAAATAGAGGATCAAGCATTGATCTCGATATCCACCATTCTAAAGTTCCCAGCTCTGATTAAAGAAATTGTTAATGTCTTTTTTAATTGAACCTTCACTTCAGACTTGAATCTGACTCGAATGGACAACATTTCAGTCTTTTTCAGCAGAAATCCACGGACACGGTCAGCTGTCTAGAAGAGCCATTGGCATTCACATGGATGGTAAATTAGAGTCAAACCTAAATCTTCACTTTTTTATCCACGTGGAAAACATTCTTCAAATGGAATACATTGCCTAAATTATCTAAAAGTTAAACCTGCAGAATATGACCATATTTCGAAGAGGAATTAATTAATCCAAAAGTCGGAATAAGTTCTGGTTGTTTCTGGATATGAATATATACAAGTTCTGGTTTCTGGATATGAATATATACAAGTTCTGGTTTCTGGATATAAATATATACAAGTTCTGGTTTCTGGATATAAATATATACAAGTTCTGGTTTCTGGATATAAATATATACAAGTTCTGGTTTCTGGATATAAATATATACAAGTTCAGAATATGTTTAACGCTAAATAAATAATGAGCTTTTCAAATTATCTTTAGATAATGAATATGCCATTTTGTGCACATTTTATTCTTTATCCGAAATGAATGAAAATAATGAATTAAACAAGGATGAATTACAGAATGAATAGGTTAATGGATGAAGATCGATAAAAAAAAGTTATTAGGATGGATGAATGAATGAATGAATGAATGAATAAAAGTATTAAATGCAAGCAACTGATATGCATGAGGCGTATGGGTGGGATGGATAAGATTTTATCTAAATATTTTAAACAATTTTTTGACTCAATTCAATTTAAATAGATGCGTCATCTATTGAGATTTGATGTCAGTTTTATACACAATTGTTTAAATAAAAAATTTATTACTTTGATAAAACAAATGTTATTAGAATACAGAATTTTTTTTGTTATTCATATTCAGTAAGAAATATATACATATATTATATCTGTACAATACAAAATATTTGAAAAATATAATTTAAAAAATGTTAAGAAATTATAAAATGTATGATTTTGGGAAACAAAAACAAATAGATAATGCCCAAATTGCCTTTATTAAGTATAAAGCTTCTTCTATTTTAATTTTAATTGTTGCTTTATATCTGCAGCATTTATAAACAATAAACAAAAACAATTTACGGATTTATCATTTTTTTTATGGATTTTGAAGTATCGAAATGTTTTAATCTATGTCCGTCTATTACTCCATTAGTTCAGTCGTGTTTACGTTTATTGGATACAAACAAACAAACACCTTAGGAAAGTTGCTTTTGTAGAGTACCCAAAAATTAATTTATGAATAGTTGAACATTATCTTAATAGTGTCTGAATTTAATTAATTTAAGCCACGTCTTAAATCCCCCAAAAACCGGTTTTAATTGACCGCCGGCTTAAATCTAGAAAAATTTAATACAAATTTAAGTGGAACCAACCATATCTGAGCCGCGGCTTAAATTTAAACCGCGGATCAAATTCTTTAAATAGCTTTAAAGATTACATGCCCCTCTGTAAATGTCACTTTAAAAAACGACCACAGTTCCTTTAATCTAAAGATCGAATGAACAGATATAGTTAAAGATTTCACTTTAAACCCCGCCCGCAAAATATGAATAAAGAATATATAGTTTGAATAACAGTATATTGTTTAGAAACCACATACCCTAAATATTAATTCTGATATTCAGAACTATTTTTGGTTACACGAGGGATTACAATATACATTCTTAAATACAGGCTGTTCAAAAAAAGTAATTGCGGATTTTTTTCATTTGTTTTTTATATTATTTATATTTTTTTTGTAGAAATTATTTAGATAAAATACAGAAAATTTTGTTAAAGACAGTTTTTTGGGACAATTTGTTAATACTTAAATATGAAGGAAACCCTTGAGGCAACGGAAATACAAAATCCGCACCCCTACCCCACCCCTTCCGCAACCTTCCCCGCCCCCTCCTCCCTTTCATACTTGCACCCTTGTAAACCCCTCCGTTTCCCTTTTCTTATCACAAAAAGCACCCCTCTAATTTTCATATTATTATAATCAACGAATACTACCCGTTTAATGCAAAATCTTTCTAACAAAAATAGAAAAATTCCAATTGTGCGCTAAATTATAAATTATAAAATTACTTTATGTTCTCTTATGAAAAATTCTAGAATATAAAGGTTCTCAGATAATTTCAAAGTTAAAGAATGTTTTATTCAAAACAAAATTTGAAAATAAATTTTTGGTCTGAAAGAACTCCACTTAAATGTGAAAGATATCGTCGTTAAGCTTGACAAGTGTATAAATCTTTCATGTTTCTGAAGCTTAAATGCGCGCATGGGTCACTTTTGAAAAGAAACCACAAATAAAAATTGCAAATTTTCAAGGGTGAACGTATCCAGAGCCGGCGATTTAAAAAATTCAAGAAAATACGACTCGGGTCTAAGCTGTTGTTGAGCCGAAGTTTTTAAATCGCGGGCTCTGATCAGAAAATGCTTTTAAGGTACCGTTAACATGCATCACTCTATAAATATAGGAGCACTTGAAATTGCGTCAGAAGTATCTGTAAAAAATAAAGAATTGTGTAGTTGGAACAAGTATTAAAGTTTAAATGTTTAAGAAGAAACAAATGCTATGATGGATTAGGTGTGAGCTATGAAGAAGTTGCGTATATTGCGTAAGAAATGAGTTACGCTGACGCAAGGATACATTCTTGGAGTCAATCATGTTTTTTCCCGCGTAAATTGTATATATTCGCATTCCAACTTGATATCTCCAAGCAAGTTACGCATTGGATGTAAAAACAATGAATGTCAGAATGCAGGGCTCACATTTCTAAATCCAAGAAGGATTAAATAAGAAATCATCTATAACGTTATTTCTGCCTACAATGTAGGTTATCAATTATTGATTTAGCAAAGAAAGACACCAATTTACAGCTTGAGGGAACCATAGAAATATGAACAAATTCCGCACAGTCGTCTCTGAAGACTTATTTCTTGTGTGCAACTCTTTAAACTAAAGCCTAAGACCAGGAATCTAAGATAGTATTTTATTTAGTTAAGTAAAAAACAAAGACCCAGTTATTTCTTCTTAAAAATAATTTTCACAATAAAAAATTCAACTTTGTTTTCAATCCAAGTCACAGAAAAAAGTATCAATAATTTCTTGTGATTTTTTACAATTTTTACAATTTTTTTTTATCGATTTTGATGGTTATTATATCGTTAGAACTGACAAGGGTCAACCCAGACCAAAATATATTTTCAATAAATTTGGATTGTGGAACTATCATCTACTTTTTTACTCTACAGAGGTTTGGTCCATCACCATCACCGAATTTTAAATTTCGAGTAAGATACAGGATATCAAATACTTTTATAATATGTGACTTTTTTCATTAATATTTGAATTATTATTTAATAAGTCATGATTTCCACTGAGAAATATTCCTTAGATTCATTGACTATTTTGCTTAATTCTGTCTATACAATAAAGTTTATTTTCAAGCTTATTTTGACTAAAAAGATAATTTGTTTGTTATCTTTTTTTTAATCCAAGGGCAAACTCAATTTTTATTCGCTGGTCGACTCGATAATCAAATAGGTTTTTGATTTGGGAAATTTTATCATTTGCCAGTAGTGAATAAAAGTTTGGATATTAAGCAGTAATGTTTCAATGCATGATACAGAGCGTCCCATATCATATTGGATTGAAAAACCTCGAAAATACTCGAAAAACCTAGTATTTTCTGCATGCAAATTTTTATTATACAATTTTTTTGAACTGATTCAATCTTTTCAAAATTTATGATTAGTCCTGTAAATCGCAGTTTATTTTAACAATCCAGAGATGGAATTTAAAGAATTTGAGCCGCGGTTTAAATCCGCCAAAACCCGGTTTAAATTCAGCGCCGGCTTAAATCTTGAAACATTTGATACAATTATCAGTAGAACCAACCATATTTAAACCGCCGCTCAAATTCTTTAAATTCGGCCACTGTATAATGTATTAAAGGAACTAAATTCTTTGCCACAAGATCAGATTTTTAATCCCTGTATTTGTATGTCGTAGACCTCTGATATTTCAATCATGTGTTCATGTCAGATCAAATACACTAAGTTTAAAATAACATGATTTTGATAATATGAATTTGTGGCAAAAAATCAGTTTCTTACTCTAGAAATCTGCCCAATATTTTCAAATTGAGTTCAGACTTTTATATTTTGGTGATCTTCAAAAATCCCAAAATTTTTAACACTTTATCGAAAATACATTAATATATTTTTTTTATCGAATCTGAGAAAAATAATAACTCAAAATAACACAACGAAAACATCCAAAAATGATAATAATCAAGAAATAACTTTTAAATACACAAAATAGCTCAGTTTAAAACACGTTATAGACTTATAGAAATTTAAAAATTAATTAATCTGGCTTAAAGTTTTTAAAATATTGGATTAATATTTATTGATACTTTACACTTATATCTAAACTTACAGCAAAAAATAAATTTTATGACACCAACTGACTTTAACTGCTCTCCTCAGCGGGAGCTTCCTCAGAGGAAGCAGCTTCAGTTTCTGCTGCTGCCTCAGCTTCGGGAGCAGCTTCACCTTCCTCTGCAGCTGCCTCAGGGGCAGCTTCACTGCCCTCAGCAGCTTCCTCTTTAGCTTCTTCACTTGCACCTTCAGAAGAATCAGCAGCGGCTTCTCCAGTTGCTGCTTCAGACTCTTCTGCAGCAGGAGCAGCTGCGGCTACTTCTTCAACATTCAGCTCCTCAGTTCTCTCACAAACCTCTGAAACGGTTTCGCCAGCAGCAACCTGAAATAATATTAAAATAATCCTCTAGAAAAAAAAACACAACATAGAACTTGGAAAAATAATACTTTTTTAACTTTCTGAATTTATTTGATGAGTATAAAACCAAGGAAACCCCCCTTAACAGGAAAATAGAGTGGATACCTCCAAACTTTGCATTGAAACCCATTCTTGCATCGTTCTCAACACAAAATTGAATTCAAAATCTGACTCAGGTCCGACACTACTTGAAGAGTGTGGAAAATATTTCACCTGAGGTGCAACTTCAGTGTCGGCCATCTTGATTTATTGGTTTGGTTTGGTTTAGTCTAACAGAAGGAAGCGGAGTGCGGAGAAGAACTGAGCGGAGGGTGGATGGAACGTCTCTTTTATCAGGAGGATGCGGAGTGGCGGGGTGGCGGGGGGGAACCCAATCCAACGGGGCGCGGTACGACAGGGGCGCAACCCGCCTAAAGGCGTTATGCCTTGAACAGGGTTTCAGGCATAGAGCACGAACATGGCGGGGAATGGAGGAGAAAAATGTGGAAAGTATGTGATGCGTAGTTTTTACGCAGAGCCTTGCGTCACTAGGCTTTTTTTTCTAGTAGAAGAGACGTATGGGTGGAATTTGGACAAGGCTTGATTTAGAAGAAAAAAAATGATCCACTGGAAATATTAGAAAATAAATAAATTAAATTATGAAAAGAATAGGATAAGAGGAAAGTATGAAAGAATGAAAGGATAAAAGGACGAAAGAATGAAAGGATGAAAGAATAAAAGGATGAAAGTGAAAGGATGAAAAATTATGAAAGAATGAAAGGAAGAAAGTATGAAAACATGAAAGAATAAAAGGATGAAAGTGAAAGGATGAAAGTGAAAGGATGAAAGATGAAAGAATGAAAGGATGAAAGAAAGAAAGGAAGAAAGGATGAAAGGTTAAAAGCATGAATGGATGAAAAAATGAAAGGATAAAAAGATGAAAGGATAAAAGAATCGAAGGATGAAAAAAGTAAATAAAGAAAAAGAAAGAATGAAAGGATGAAAGGGCTATAAGAATGAAAGAATGAAAGTAGGAAAGAAAGGAAGAATGTAAGTATGAAAGGAAGGAAGGATTAAAGAATGCAAAGGTGAAAGGATGAAAGTTTGGACAGATGGATAGATAGATATACAGATGGATAAACGAATATATAGATAGAAAGCTAGATAGATAGATAGATAGATAGATAGATAGATAGATAGATAGATAGATAGATAGATAGATAGATAGATAGATAGATAGATAGATAGATAGATAGATAGATAGATAGATAGATAGATAGATAGATAGATAGATAGATAGATAGATAGATAGATAGATAGATAGATAGATAGATAGATAGATAGATAGATAGATAGATAGATAGATAGATAGATAGATAGATAGATAGATAGATAGATAGATAGATAGATAGATAGATAGATAGATAGATAGATAGATAGATAGATAGATAGATAGATAGATAGATAGATAGATAGATAGATAGATAGATAGATAGATAGATAGATAGATAGATAGATAGATAGATAGATAGATAGATAGATAGATAGATAGATAGATAGATAGATAGATAGATAGATAGATAGATAGATAGATAGATAGATAGATAGATAGATAGATAGATAGATAGATAGATAGATAGATAGATAGATAGATAGATAGATAGATAGATAGATAGATAGATAGATAGATAGATAGATAGATAGATAGATAGATAGATAGATAGATAGATAGATAGATAGATAGATAGATAGATAGATAGATAGATAGATAGATAGATAGATAGATAGATAGATAGATAGATAGATAGATAGATAGATAGATAGATAGATAGATAGATAGATAGATAGATAGATAGATAGATAGATAGATAGATAGATAGATNCAAATGTAACTTTTTTATTAAGATGTAACTTTCATTAAGATGTAATGAATGAAGCTAGTTTGTTACTGAAAATTTTCTAATTTCGTTTATATTTTTATCTTTTGTTAGCGGAAATATCTTTAGAAGTGCAAGAATCAATCTTTTAGAACACATATTCTCACAGAACCTCGATATTCTTGAAATGAATCGGATTCAACAGTGATCATCGGGTTGCAAAAATATTTATGAATTAGGACATCAGATATTGTTAACATTTTCCGAGTTTTATTTTAACCTAGCCTCTTTAAATCCACAAACTCGTATTTTAACGGGTCAAATTAAATAATTATTTTAATATTGTACAAAGTTAAAAATTTCACTATCTGACATTCTCAATTCCAAAACTTAAGAATTCGTCATCTTTGTAAATATATCTCGTAGGAGAAAGTTTAGCTAAAAATAATTTTATCAGAAATTTAGATTTGATAGATATGATCTTATCTTAATTCAACAAAAAATATCTATTTTAATTAGTTGTTATCATCTTATCTTTATTGTTGAGCTCATTATCATTGAAAATTCTAAATGTAAGTAATTATCATGTTTAATATAAATTAAACTTTTTCTTCTTTGACACTTTATGAAAAAAATAATGAAGAACAATTTTTATGGTATCAAAAATATTTTTTTTAAAACTGATCAGAAGTTTCGAAAAACTAAACTAAAATTTGATATTAAACGAAAAGCATAGTTAAATTGAATACATTCAAAACGCCTCTTTATTATTTTCATGTGCAGGCATTTTAAGAACATAACCGTCTACTGGACTATAGAAAAGGTCAAATCTATGCCACATTGCTGCTACGACTTTGTGACCTCGTAGCTCCTCTAATTTGTATTTTGTGCACAAGTATGAAAACAACAAATTTAGAAATTCAAATTTTTTTGTTCTTCTCAAAAGCTCTTCAATAAAAGGAGTTATGATAAAAAATATAATATTTCTAAATTTAAATTTATTTAACTTTAGTTTGACGTGAAAGATTAAAAACATTTAACCTTAGTTTAGTCTTTCTCTGTTAGCTTCTGGTCCCTTTATTTCAGAGCATTCACTGCATTAACTAAATCAATTTATTTCACAGCAATACTGAGTTCTTAACCCTGAGATTGGCAAGTAGGGTGGAACCTTAGATATTAAAATGCAAAAAAAAAACGAGAATGCAAGATTTACAATTTGAGCAGTTTCAATTATTTTTGATAAGTTTGACCAGAAACACCTTTTACAGTTCAAAATTCTTAACTCTCTTAATATTCTTAACTCTCTTAATATTCTTAACTCTCACATATCTCTATATAAAATGTAGGAATCTCTGTTTGTTTGTTTGTATGTCCGATCATAACTGATGAACTCCATGACAGAATTGCCTCAAATTTTGATCAGCCTTTATAGCGAAAGTTTAGTTTCCGGGCATAGCTGGGTTCCTAAGCATGAAAAAAAATAAAGAAGTGAAATTTTACTCAACGGCTTAAAGTTTGAAGAACAGTTTCTGGAAAGAAACAGTGTCTTTGCAAATTTTTATTTTGTTTTGTGGAAAGGAAATAAAATATTAATTCACCAGTGTCCGAATTTAATGAATTTAAGCCGCGTCTCAAATTAATCCAAAACCGGTTTCAATTGAACGCCGGCTTAAATCTTGAAAAATTGAATACAATTTTAAGTGGAACCACCATAGTTGAGCCGCGGCTTAAATTTAAGCCGCGACTCAAATTCTTTAAATTCGACCTCAGGAATTCATGCAAATTAAAACTTGCCAGTAAAAATAAAATAGTTTTATTTTTGGTAAATAAAAAAAACACTTTTAAGATAAAATTGATATGGGCATCATTAAAACCAGAAAAGTTCAAATTGAAAAAAAATTCAAGTAGACATTTATAAGGAAAAAAACTCGTCTAAACAAAAAAGGTTTTTTTTAATTAGGTGGTTTAAGGTTTTAGTTAATGAAAGGGAAATATATACGTTCATTAATATATTTATGCCTCTGTGTTAAAATATACAGAGTGTCCCATATCATATTGGAGTATCTTAACGCCAGAACGCGCACATAAAACTAAAAAACCTAGTATTTTCTGCAAGCAAACTTTCAAATTACCCTTCATACAATTTTTCTAAATAATTCATTCTTCTTTAATTTTCTGATAAGTCCCAAAAATGGAATAATAGATCCATTAATGATCCAACATGATGAGGGACATTCTGTATGTAGTTGTACATGAGTACAGTGTGTCCCAAAATCAGCATAGTTGAACTCCAAACACAAATTAACATCTTATTAAAAACGGTTAAATCATAGAAATCTGATGCTTTTCTAAAATGTGACCCATCACACAAAGCTAAACAAAGCTAGTTGAGAGACGACTTAACGTAAAGGTCGTCTTTGACTTTATTATTCAAAATCAAAATGTTATTAAAAGCTTTTCATAATTAGGCGCACCTCTTAAAACGCTTGGTCCTCAGATATACTTATCTAAGATCTAAAACGACCTGATGGGGATCGAAGACTTTTTAAGTTGTTATTTTGGGCCATCCGCTAGAACATATTTGGGACATCCAAGAAAATTGCAAATGTTGGCGCCTTATATTATATAACAGACACATTCAAACACAAGATACGAGAAAAACTTATCATAAGTTATAAGTTCTTATCAAAACAGTTTTATCGAATAAAAACTTCTTATATTTATCAATATTTAGTTAAAAATTAAAAAATAGAAGGTATAAAAAGAAGAATTTGTACTCATGTCGTAACCACATTTTTTAGTGTTGACCCAAAGGAAGGTTAAATGTCAAAATAAAATTTTTTTGATTTGTCAAAATTTTTTAAAAATCCACCATTGAAAACAGAAGAATTTGAAAACTTTACATGTTGCAGTTGAAGAAACATTTGAAAGCTAAATTACTGTGAGAGAGAGTAATTGTTCGGTATTCTTAATTCTATATTTAAATGATTTTGTACATTCACGAAAAACTAGTTACAGATGTAGGTGTCCCACGCCAAACCAAATGTAAAATCTGAGCACCTTGTGTTAGAAATATTCAGTTGTATTGCAATTTACAAAATCCTTAGCGACTTTTAAACATTCAAAACAAAATTCTTATATTGCGGTTTCCATAAAAAAGAGAGACTCTCTTCATTCCGTATTTCACTTCAGTCATAAATCATGATTGTATAGGGTGTCCCACGAAACATGACAGTTGGTAAATAGTTTAGAATGTCTTCTTCCAGAATTTTTAAATTTGTTTAATACCAAAGACAATAATAAAAATATTATTATATAGGAGAGAGAAGAGTCTTTACCCCCAGTCTACTTGAGTGTACCTTGATAGAAGGCGACATTTATAAACATTAGTTTTTACAACATTTTTACAAACATTAGTTTTTTTTTACAATTTATGTTTCTAATTGAAGTAACTAAAGAGATATCAATATCATCTATTATTTTCAAAATCTTGGCCGAAAAGGTTAATTATTAATTTTACCATATTTAAACATACTTTTTTGTGACCCTCCATTTAAAAAGGTCCCCTAGATAAATCTATGAGAGGCCCATCACGGTAAACCAGAGGTCCTGGGAGTCCTGGTTAAATACCCAGGAAGTCATAACGTTAGAACCCATTTTCACCTATTAAATTTAGATTTTTAGTATTTGCTATTTTATATTTTTTATCTGGGCTGTTTTTTTTTATTATTTAAGTAAATAACGTCTATTACGCTATTTTTGACGGATTTTGAATGAGAGATAAAAATATAATTGAAAACATTCCGATAAAACAGGATGCATATCGTTGAAGTTAGTTTTACGTGCCATATATATCAAATTTATAACGGAATACTTTTAGAACCTGTGTCTAATTAAAAATTAATGAATGATTAAAATGTTTGGTCATGACACGACAGCATTTACTTTTTTTTATTCAAATAGGCATTTGGAAAATTTCACAGATACCCAGGAATTTGGGTAGTTGGGAAATTTCCCCAATACCTGGGTATCTTGGAAACTCCCCAAATGCCTGGATATCTTAGAAATTCTCAGTCCTTTGAGAAATTTGGGGAATTTCCCAAAAACCTTGGCATTCGGGAAATTTCCCGGATACCCAGGCATTTGGGAAATTTCCAAATTTCTAAAGGTATTTGAGGTTGGTATATTTTTAAGATTTTGGAAATTTCTCAAATGACTGGATACTTGGGAAGTTTCCCAAAAACCTAGGCATTTGGGACATTCCCCAAATGCCGGGGTATTTGGGGAATTTCCCAAATGCCTGGGTATCTTGGAAATTGCCAGTCATTTGAGAAATTCAAAATATCGTTCTCAAATATATATCTACGTATTTGGAAAATTTCTCAGATACCCAGGCATATGGGAAATTCATCAAACTCCTGGTTTTTTTGGAAATTCCCATATTTGACACTTTTGATAATTGCTGTCATTCACTCCAGAGTTATCGAAATAATTTATAAAATGTCGTCTTAAATTTATTTTTACTAGGGATAGTATTTTTTTCAGTATCAGTGTTATCTATTTTTGGCAAAAAATAAATAAATATCCATGAAACAGTTTTAAAAGTGTCAATTAGAATAACTAAATAATCTGCGGAATTCCATTATCAGTAGGTTCAGAAGACGACATTTTATAAATTCTTTCGATGGCTCCAAAGTTCTGAGTTAAACTGTTCAAAATTGTATTTCTCCTGCAGAAACAAAGGGAGATGTTTATCAGGATTAAACACTGTCCAACAACAATATCTTCCACATTATCTACATAAAGGTTTTGAATCGGACAAAAAACATTGAATTTTTGTCACAAATTCTAATTTTATAATTCCTATATCTTTGCAACCCGATGTCAAAGAGAGTTTGTGGCAAAAACTCAAATCCTCTCTCTCGTTTTTTTTTGATTGCACTTTATAAATTCCTCTACCTATCTATCTATCTATTTATCTATCTATCTATCTATCTGATATTCCCTTGTATATATATTTCTATGATCAGTATTGAAGTTAAGCTGACTTCTACCGGTTGGTTTCTCAACTATATAAATACACTGCTTTCATCATTATATTCATTTCGACATTTTTTACATAACAAATTTATACAGTGAGACCCATAATACTATGGAATAGAAAGATGTCTTCTAAATTGTGGTTTCAAGTTGTGTATTTAGCATTAAACACAACAATTGTGCAGTGTTTACAGAACCATTTTCCCAATCATTTGATTTGGTAAAAAATATTTATACATACTATAAGATTGCTTAAATTTCGTTTTCCCTTTCCACAGTTTTCCTGGTCAAATAACATGCATACTTCTTATTACATTACAAAATAAAAAAAATAGAGTTGACAATACATTTTTTCACTATTCCTATGCTCAAACATTCACTTTCCTGTGATTTGTATGGAATATTTTTTTTTAATCTAGGAAAAAATTCTGTAAATTTCTGTAAATGTCTCATGGGGAAAATATGAAATTTGACATTTACTGTTGTTGAACCTTTTTTGACAGTTGTGCGCCAAAATTGAATCTTTTTACGCTTTGCACACAATATTTTAGCATANGTAATAAATCCCTTGATGTACGAAAACCATTCACTAGATCTTAGATTTTAATGATTTCTTTTAATAAATAATCTGTACTTTTACAAAAATTTCAATTTTATTACTAAGTAAAAAGATAAGATAAAAAACAGGTTTTATTTATATTTTTATCCAGTATCAAGTAAGTAACGTCTTTTAAAGATTGTCTAAAATATCTTCTTAATAAATAAGAATTTTTTTATATAAATCTTAATCTGAACAAAACTCGCAACATCTCTGTTGATTTTGAAAGTTTAAAAAAGGAAAAAAAAACATTTTGGAAATAAGTTTGGGTTTTTTTAAAATTTTTTTTTTAAAAAAACTATGATCTTTTATTGTTTTTAAGCACAAATCTTAGCTCAAGATATTTTTTTCGAATCATTGTACACTGTGAAGAAAGTATTGATATAACTTTTATTAAACCTTGGTTCAAACTTATAATTCCCCCTTTCTTTTTAATTCATACATCAACATGAGCCACAAATTAGTAAAAAAAAACTGCTTCATAAAAATCAACAAATAATTCCGCTAAAATGTAGAAAAAATACCAGGTTTTTTGTTTGATTTGTTTAATGTTTGTATTTTTAGAACTAATTCTTTATATTTAGAAATTATGATTTAGTTTTAGAAATGGTTTAAAACATATTGTAACTTGCCTTTTTATACTCATTTTTATACCTTGTGTAAAAATATCTAAAAATAAAAAAAAAATACAATGTGTTGGGGTGTATACTAGCACTTTAAGTCGAGACAACAAATAATGTTGTATTAAAAATGAAGGAGAATCTAACTTGACATAATATATTATACTTAATTCAAACAATTCTTGGACACAACATTTTTTAATTACAACGGAAAAAGGGGTCTGTAGACAGATCTACTCTCCCGTTTTTTTGTTAACCGTTTACCGTTTACATTTATTTTAATCTGACCTTTCAACTGTGGGGAAGTTAACGTTTTCATTATTTTGAAAAACGGTCATTTCGTTATGAAAACAAAGGCAAAAAACGAAAACGAAACGAAACGATCGTTTAAAAAAACAATCGTATAAGAACGATCGCTGATCGTTTTATAAAAACTATCGCTATTCGTTTTATAAAAGTTCAAAACGATCAGAAAACGAAACAAAAAAAATTGTTTAACGATGGTTTTCAAATACGATTAACAACCCTACTTTCAAGGATCAATTCTACAGCTTGCAGAAGTTAAAGAGCTGTAAACCAAAACTTTTCATGCTTAACTTTGTTAATCTTCAAGTTAAAGTAATTAATTATTAGTAATTACACAAATAATATAAAAAGGAAAAGAAACTACGGTGATAAGAGAATATAAATTTAATGAAGACGATTTTCGATTTCAATTTTTATTTTTCATTAAGCTTTAAAACAGCATGGATAAACAAAAACATGGAAATAAAAAGAAGCTGTCAATTAAAAAAGCTTCTCTCTTATTACTTGTAAAGGAGATGAGTCTTTGTCACAAACTCAAATTTTCTAATCCTTATATCTTAGCAACTTGATGGTGCAAAGCTTTGATGTTTCAAA
The DNA here is from genome assembly GCF_000591075.1 of Eurytemora carolleeae. Lineage (NCBI taxonomy): Eukaryota > Metazoa > Arthropoda > Copepoda > Calanoida > Temoridae > Eurytemora > Eurytemora carolleeae. The sequence goes on from NW_019397358.1 coordinate 53,431, forward strand.
CTTCTAAGGTCTACGGCATTGGGTTGCAAAAATATAGGGATTAGAAATTCTGAGTTTGTGGCAAATACTCAAATCCTTTGTAATTCGAAAAAAGGCTTCTTAGCAATTAAATTTTAATACAAAATATCGTCTTCATTATATTGATATAATCACCTACCACCGTATGATATAATGCAAGAAGATGAGGGAGTCCAGATTTTATCAAAACATTGTTCATTCTCTTATATAAAGTTGTAAAATATGTTTGTCTGTTAGTTTTTTCGCTTATAACTCAGGAACCCCTTGACCGATTTGCCTCAAATTTTAATTAGGGAACTCGGAAAAACCACGGGAATGTTCTTAGATTGGTTTTGAGATTCTAAGTTGAGTGAATCTACTATTAACGGGAAAAAAGCTAAAATCGTAATTTACGACAAAGGTCGGGGGAACAGTGGGACTAAGTATAACTCCCCTGGGCAATGCTGGATCTATAGGGTTGAAGTCTTCTTTTCTTAAAATTTTTATATTCTAGTCTGTATAAGATATATATGTAGATTGTAGATGCCATAGCGAATTGGTTGTATACGGAACAGCGTGTGTTTGCTTTCATTGGACTGATACCGCCTTTTATTATAATATTTTCAAGGGGTGTACAAACAGGGGTAGATTAGCTCATATAGTCAATAATTGGGTCAAAAGAGGACCACACCATTTATTAACTCACTCCCCCCCCTTCCCACCACAAGCCCTAGGGGAATCTTTATTATCATAACAACAGGGAAATAAGGGAATAAATAAGCTTTCTAACAAATATCGATGATAGATTGATAGATTGAAAGATAAAATTTTATGTTATACAGGGTGTCCCATATAATATGTAGTACTTAACACATTAATATACAGGGTGTCTCACGAAACAAAACTGTAATGAATCTAGACCCGTTGAAATCTCCGAAAACTTGACTCTTAGTCTAATGTCAATCTCTCTGACTCTGCCAAAACTCAAGGCTCTATACACGTCCGTCTAAATCGACTATCGTACTATACTACTTTATTAATACAAGTAAATAGAAATGACCGGAATGGCTGGCCAGGGTCAACATGAAACATAGATATGATAGATAAACGAACATAGATAACAAAGATATTACTAGCATGATTACATAATTCATTACATAACAATTGGTGAATAGTTTTGAATGTCTTTTTCCATATACTTTATTAGATATTAAAGACTGTTTGCAAAATATTTCGTTAACAAGTTTGTAATACAAATATACTGAACTTTGAAATCAATTTTACTATAATATGAAACCATATGATCGATATTTTTCAGTATTATTTATGGTATCAAACAACTTAACAAATCACGCACCTCTGCCCCTTTAGTAAAATTCATCCTATATGAAGCATAAAGTCTGACCGCGTCAACCTTGTTGCACCGGCTAGTCCATAGAAATAGGTACAATACAAACTGGGACCGGGAAGGTTGACTTGGCTCGGAAATTCAAATGTACTACGGCTGCCCGTGAAATTATGGAAGAAGACATTTTAAACTATTCACCAACCGTCATGGTTCATGGGACACCCTGTATATTAATATAAAATGGTGTATTTATAAAAGTTATTCAGGAAGGAAAAAGTATTGATATTGAAAATAACAAAAGTCAAATTGTACATTTACAAAAAAATATTTCTTATTTTATTGACAATGTGTTACCTAGAATTCTTTAAATAATCAAAACATTTTCAAGAATTTATTCATTGCACTTACTGCAATTACTTTGAACAAGTAAGCTCTAAACTAATCAAACACATTTCAAATTCATGTACACTCAAAGGGTGTAAGCCCATTCTCGATATTTCTATCAGGCTTGATATCTACATTAATCAAAGGGTGTGCCCATTCTCGATATTTCTATCAGGCTTGATATCTACATTAACCAAAGGGTGTAAGCCCATTCTTGATATTTCTAGTAGACTTGACATCTACATTAATCAAAGGGTGTAAGCCCATTCTTGATATTTCTAGTAGACTTGACATCTACATTAATCAAAGGGTGTAAGCCCATTCTTAATATTTCTAGTAGACTTGACATCTACATTAATCAAAGGGTGTAAGCCCATTCTTGATATTTCTATTAGACTTGAGATCTACATTAATCAAAAGGTGTAACTGTAAACCCATTCTTGATATTTCTAGTAGACTTGACATCTACATTAGTCAAAGGGTGTAAGCCCATTCTTGATATTTCTTGTAGACTTGACATCTACATTAATCAAAGGGTGTAACTGTAAACCCATTACAATGTTTATTCCTAAACCTAATTCTACATTCTACAAGCATGATTTGTAAAACAATAATAAAAAGTTACCCCATGTCATTTGTGCTTTATATTGTAATTAAAGAGTACAGGGTACATACGATATTACATTAGATGCATCATACAAGACACAATTTCGAAATTTTATTTGACTACACATTCCTTAATTTTCCCCTTTAAACCAGTACTTTTTCACATTTTGTAATAAAAAAACTAAAAAAAACATTTCTGACTTGATGGGGAAAAATTATTTTTGAAGAGAATGATTTATCAACAAAATATAATGTGGTGTAAAGTAAATATATTTCAGGTCAAATGTAAGATAAAGTATGACCTCAAAGCGCAGCAAGTTTAGACACAACCAGAGTTTGCCAGGTGATTCATAAAAAAATCAATAAATGAAATTTAATATAAAAATGGGTCCTTACATTTTTGTTTTTTTTTACAGGGAGGCTGTATCAGTTCCAAGTACCGGCTTCCAACTTGAGCAGCAATCGATCTACCGACCCAACTCCATCAAGAGCAGGGAGTAGATCAAGACGTAGAACAGGATACTCTAAAGCCTGGCAGGACTACAATGGACCTGGTCCGGACTATCCCAAACAAAGAACTAGTAGCAGAGGAGTTAGAAGTGGAAGTTATAGCTACACGCCGAGAACCAGTTACTCCGATCACTATACTGAGTACAGCAGAAGTAGGGTTGATAATTCACCTTCTCATGACGAAGGAGTATGGGGAACTAGGAAGAGACATCAATCAGTTGGTGAAAGAACAGGAAACTTTAACTATTTAGACCTTGCTACAAAATTTGTCCCTCTAAAATTTTCTAGTGCCGCAGGATTCCTTTTAAGTGCACTATCACATTAATGAATGGTCTTTTATCTTCTTTGAATTTGATGTGGATTTCCATTAATTACAAAAACCGGTTTATTGCCAGGTGGTTAAAGTGTACACTCTGCAGTTAACCAATCACGACACAGGCACTGTAGTTCTGTACAGAGTACAATCAAGATGGATGCCTCAAGTGCAGATAACTCTTATTCACAAGGAACAAACTAAATCAGATTAGTAAAGTTGTGTTCCCTATGCCTTGGAATAGAATTATTGACTCACAAAGTGCACAAAACAATATTCGTTTTATATTTCTGTTCAACTATTAGAATCAATTAAATTATAAAAGTTATATTAAGCTGGTTTACTCTCAAGGCACTTATACTTATACGTTAATTTTCATCCAATTTGAATGATATTAACATTTTCATGTAGTTTAACTGCTACTAGTTGGACATGTCTCATAGCCTTTTCTAGCTGCAGCGCTCGACCCAGAAGTTTAGCGAAGATAGTTGCGTATAGATGATATTGTAACATTACCTTTTGTATAAATTCCGTGCAGTCGTCTCTGAAGCTTCATCCATTGTGGGTAAGCCTGTATAGTGGATAGTCTCTGATTTTGTTCTTGAGTTTAGAGTATACAGGGAGAGAAGAAGATATTTATGATTATGGTAGACAGTCTTCTTGTTCAGAGTTCTCTTTATCTTCCCTAGGAAGAAACAGCTCTCTTCCCCCTCATGGGGATAGAAGAGAAGGTTATTATTGTAATATTAATAATAAATGATGATGATGATGATGATGATGATGATGATGATGATGATGATGATGATGATAATAATGATGAGACGACGATGACGATGACGATGACGATGACGATGATAATACTAATAATATTACTAATAATGAAAATAATAAAAATATTATTTAAGGTAAAAGAAGTATATCTGTTCCTCCAGGGTTAAAAGCAATTCTAAACCTACTTTCCAAACAGGTGGATAATACTTAAAAAAAGAACTTTAAAGTTTTCACTTTCACTTTTGCCCGATACAAAATGGTACACTTGAAACCTTTAAAAAATGGTTCCAAATTTTGAATTTCATTAAAAATCATAAATTAAAGCTTTGTTTAACAAAAAATTTTGGTTTGTTATATTTTAGGAACCTAATTATGTTGAATTTCAATTTAAATTTTGAGTGAATAACATTTTTTCTTCAGATTTTTATACAATAAAGTGCTCCAAAATTTCTAATAATTAAATTTTTTGATGAAAATTTTGTGTTTTATTTCTCCAGTATTTAATTGTGTTATATGCCACAAGATCCCTACATAAAAAAGATGTCATTGCCCGATTCACAATGGTACCATTGAAACCCTTATCTGATTTTAATAACGCGGAAGAAATTGTTATTTTCTGCTTTGGAAAGTGTTAAATTCTGATTATTTCTACTTTGTTTTCCCACAATATATCTTTTTTATTCTTGTTCTTTTCATGGTACCATTTAAATCAGGCATGCCACTTTATTTTTTTAATGAAGGGTCAGTTGAAATTACTTATTAATGATTCCAAAATTACAAATGAACGATATAAAAACTGCAAATTGAACACGATTAACAGGAATACATCAGGATTACAGTTGGTTATTGATATTTTGAATTTTATTCACATTCTTGGGATTTTGGGCTTTCAGGGTTTTTTCGCAAAAATCTACGAATTCCATCGCGATATAAAATTTAATTTTCTTTTGGTTTTCTTTTTTGAAATTATGCAAAATTTTGACGCTGACAGAAGATAAAAGAAAATTGTTTGTTTTGAAAAATTTGAAAAATCTTCTGACTGAGCCACATTTTTGCATACTGTAAGAATATGAATTTCTTTAAAATCTATTTAAATATTTAGATTATCCCGAAACCCCTGTGCTTTCTTGTGCTTTTGCAGCAATAAAATATATGTTTTTCTACCGAAATGCTAGTTGTAACAAAGACGACATCTAAATATATTGCGGGATTACAGGGTCCATTCAAGAATAAATATATGAACGGGAAAAGTAATTATAAATTAAAATCATTACAAATCGATGCTAGCAAGAATAGATACAATGCAGTTTGTAAATGAAAAGATTATCAGAATATATTCATTTTATCCATTCTCATCATGAAACAAAAGGCAAATGCATTTTAAGTAGGGTTTCCATCATAATTTTCGTTCAAAATTTTCGCAAATTTCGATGTAATTTCGACGAAATTTTCAACCTCAATTTCGCAAAAATTTCGTCCATTTTCTTTAAATTTACTTTCAATTTTCGTTCGATAAAATCCATTTTTCATTTTCATGATTTTTAATAGATAATGTAAACTAGCAAAAAATCTAAGAAAAACAATAATTTCTTAATATTTTATTTTAAAAATCGTATGTATGAAAACTGATAAATAAATAGTTTATTAGTGATTTTCTGCATTTCTATTCTCACATCTGTTAGTGTTTAGTGTTAAATCTTGAATATACAGGATTCCGCATAAAGGATGAGACTTTAATGATAACTTGAAATTCTTTAACCCTATCACCTCCCCCTCTCTTTGTTTTTTTTTTCTAAATAATGTTGGCAATTTTTTTAATGCATAGGGTAGGGTGGAGGACAGTTAAACGGGGGGTCGGTGTTACAAAAATGCCTCACAACTTTTTTATTAATTAATGTTTGAAAAGCCTTGAAAAATGTAATAATATTATGATATTTGTCATATGTTGATATGTTTCAAAATGAAATATAATTATTTTCAAACATTTTTCCCACATACTTTTTGAACTTACTTAAAGTCCTCCCTTGCACTCCATATTCATTACATTTAGAGGTCTTGTTTTTTTTAATGAGCAGGCCTTGAAAAGTTGGACTAAGGACATGTATCGCACCCCCTATCTCAACTCGTAAGGGNCCCCCCACAGCATATATTAGAAAAATATAGCCCAGTCAGGAATAGGGTTTACTATGAAGATCTGAAGGTTTTCTATCTTGAAAAAAGTTCGTGAATGATATATTATTACCATTTAAAAGTTGTTGAAAATAAAGGAAATATAAAGCCTGGAACTGATGTGAGAAAGTTTACTGAGTATAGGAAAAAATATATTAACATTATCTTTCGTCCGTCTCATATAACGGGTTAATCTTCCTCCTTTCGATTCTTCGTGAGTACTAACTCCATTTTGGTTTGGCCCAGGCCAATCTCCCATTAAGTCTTGTGATATTGTAAAGAGTATCTCTAACTAGGTATTGAATGAGCGACCTAATGATGTATCTGGACTGTGTGCTGACCTACTGGAGAGAGGACTAGAGGAGAGAGGGATAGAAGAACACGGAGCAAAGTCATACTACCTGGATAAAAGGTATAGTGTGTATCAAGATCATATTCTACCAGGATACAAGGTATAGTGTGTCTCAAGATCCTATTCTACCAGGATACAAGGTATAGTGTGTCTCAAGATCCTATTCTACCTGATACAAGGTACAGTGTGTCTCAAGATCCTATTCTACCTGGATACAAGGTATAGTGTGTCTCAAGATCCTATTATACCTGGATACAAGGTATAGTGTGTCTCAAGATCCTATTATACCAGGATACAAGGTACAGTGTTTCTTAATTTATGTGTCGCCTTCTTGAGATATATCTTGGCATTTATTCATCAATATCGTGTTATACGAATCATTTTGAATAATAACATGATTCCATGGTCCTGGCGAAGGGATTTTTAAAAAATTGTTATTTCTTACTAAATATTTATTAAACGAAGAAGATAATTTTTTGATGATACCTGTCCTTTAAAAAGTTATTAAAGATAAAAACAATTCTGTCTTTCAATTATCATTCTGAAAGCTAATAAAGATAAAAAACGATCCTGAAACCATCTCTCATTTACCATGTATGTAATTTTAAACAAAAGAGTTAAAAGATTATTTTATCATTCTCTTAAAGGGACTGTACGCATAATTTCAAGAGACAACCAAGGAAAAGATGGCAATGCCCGATTCACAACGGTACCCTTGAAACCTTTATCTGATAAACAATGAAGAAAGATATTCAAGATTTTAAAATGTTTGAATCTGTTTTCCTGCGCAAGTCAATTTTATACAATGAAACCCTTAATAACGAATACATCGAAAGAATTCATCAAATGTCATATTTTTCACTTTCTGATAATGGAATATTGCAGATATTTAGCTTTTTAATTAAATGATTATATGTAACTCTTTAAAACTGTTCCCGCATACTTTTGGCTATTTATTTATTTTCGCAAATACTGAAATTTCCGTAATATAGTACTCATTGAAAAATTGTCAAGACGACATTTGATAAATTCTTCCGCTGTATTCGTTATTAAGTGTTTCACTGTAGAAAACCACAATTGAAAATATTTAGGTTTCCAAGCTTAAGCATTAAAATCTGATTCATATTGATCAGAGAAACCTTTTATGGCCGGGTTTTGTTGTGAGTCGGACATCACCATGGATTTAACGGTTCTGTCAATATTCCTGAAAGCTGTGATTTTAAATCACAATTTGACCCATTAAACATCACTTTTTAGTCTTTTTTTATACTTATTTGCCGGCAGATACTTTTTGAATGAAAAGTATACGACTAAAAAATCCGTATGTTTAGAGGTTTAACGCATATGACTTAAAATAGAAGAAACCGAACGGGTCTCACTCTGGTTAGTCCGGGGTGACATTGTGACTTGAAATAACTCTTATAGTCCCTTTATCTCAAGGTGGATAGCTGAACACGGTCTGAGTTCTGAGGATGAACTTGGAGCTGGAAGATCCTCTCGAAGCAGAAGGAAGGTTGGAGCTGGGACCCAGACGGAGACTGCTCCGCCCAGATCCCGGAGCTGGAGGGAGGCGGAGAACGCCTTTGCTCTGATTATATCCGGCAGGGCGGAGGAGGCGGAGGATCATTTAACCAGAAATATTGAATCCCAGACAACCCTTGATTCAGGTGACAGTTCATACACGGGATTAAAGTTTCGAGATTCTAGAGATAATTCCACTTTGTTCTGGTCATAACTGTATAATTAAGTTAATTTATTATGGCATGGTTTACTTCATAATATATAAAATTATTATGATTTTTACAAAAAAATCCACCAAAAATTTTTTACAATTCAACCTCAAGCTGCACTGCTCTTAAAAAGTTGGTGTACACATTTAAGTTAAAATGTTACTTGATAGTAATCGAAGATAAAAAAAAACATTTTACCACCTTTTGGACAACATTACCATTGCACCAAGCCATTTTTCCTCCCAACAGCGGGATGTTAAGTTAATTAACGTCCCTTGGAACAATAAAATAAAATAATCTCCCTTGAAGTTGTAGTACACAATTGTATACGTACTAGATTCTAAACAGAAAATCTAAAAAACACGTTCTTGAAAAATTTTACCCTATATAGTAAACTAGTATAAAACAAAGTAAAATTCCCTTAACTTCCCTGTAAAGTAGTTGTAAATAATTATTAATAAACACTTTTTCAGGAGACAGTGGAATTGATTGTAGTGTGAGCCTGAGTAACACTAACAATAAAAGAATAGCCAGGTAGTGCTTTTCAACTTTAAAAATTAAAAATTTAAAAATTAAAAAAATTTTAAAAAGTGGCAAACCTGATTCACATCAGTATCCTTTAAAAACATTTATCAAGCAAAATATTGACGAAGATTTTGTTGTTTTTCTTTCTAAAATTGATCATTTTCACATCGGATTTCTTTATGCAAATAATTTGACCATTTTTGTATCAGAAAAAAAGAAGAAAATTTCAAAACTTCTTAAATAAAATAACACAGTAACTACCTGTTTAACTTGGAGGGGAGGGGGAAGGATTACGTTGACGGCTTCTTAAGAAAGAAATCTTTAATCTTAAAAAAGTATTTGTTTGCAGAATAGAACGAGGAACAACTATGGATGGTTCAGAAACTGAAGAAACCAATTCTAAAAGCAAAATAAATCAAGAAGAGGAGAGATTCCAAACAATTCATCAGAATTCTATCCTTCAAGGTATTAAAATATTAAAACCGAAATGGATCCTAACAAAAAGAAAAGTAAGAGATTATTTTGATTTGCCACAAACTCTGATTTTCTGATCCAATATCTTTGCTTCAAACTTTGTATTAACACAATACACAATACACAATACACAATACACAAGACACAATACACAATACACAATACACAATACACAATACACAATACACAATAAACAATACACAATACACAATACACAATACACAATACACAATACACAATACACAATACACAATACACAATAAGTGATCGATTTTCAATTTTCTTTCAAACTCAACCAAAGTCCGACGTTTTTCATTATGAAAGTACACGTTTGACGTTAATGATGGTCCGACGTTTGTACTGGACCGACGTTTGTACCAGTCCGACGTATGTAAGTCCGACGTTTGTACTGTCCGACCTTTGTAACCTCCGACGTTTGTGGGTCCGACGTTTGTACTGGTTACCATTAATTTTGGTTAATTTTTGGTTCATTTTTGGTTCATGTTGATTAAAACATGTTTACCAGAACATACACCAACAATGGAATAGGAAGACGACTTTGTAGCAATTCGATGTTGTTACAAAGCAAATACGTTTTCTGTAATTAAAATTCTTGATAAAGTGAAATGGACCAAGGCTACCCAAGACCAATTTTGGCTACAAAACATGCTCTGGATGTTTTTAGGTCAAGTTGGACGAGATAACCCCTGGTAAAGTTAAATTTTCAAATTAAAATTAAAAAATCAAATTAAAAAGTAATTGTACACAATTTTTTCGTTTTTTTGATATGAAAATGTGTAAAGTTTTTACAAAAACTTCACAGGGTGGGTGGTTATTTCACATAATTGTCTCAAGAGACGTTAGGTTAATTAACCTCCCTCTGTCGGTAATGTTGGTCAAAAGGCGGTAAAAGGCATAGCTTGAGTCTAAAAGTCGTCCTCCTCTTTCAGAATTTCCTAGTTATCACAGTAATAAAAAATACTTATATTTTTTCATTTGTTGCGAACTTTTATTACAATATTGCAACGATCAGATAAGTATGGGGAAAATTATAAAAATTAAAATGAATGTCATGATAATTAAGTGATCACAAAACAGTGGTCTTTAATGCCTTGAATTGAAATGAAAAAGGGCAAGATTTCCTCCTGTCAATCTTACTTAAAGGGAGTGACCGGCAATGAAATTTTTGGGATTCATTTGAGATCTCTCAGACATTTTTACGGTGCATATTTGTTCATCAAGAGTGCAAATTTAATATTCAAAGTTTTTTTTTCATTGTAACTAAATGTTCTTCTTATTCTAATTAAGCTTGAAGATTGCAGCCAACATTTAAAAATCAAATCGACGCCGAATAATATATTTTTTATTGTTTTGTCTTTTTATCAAGGAAATTTGGGTAATCTGAAGAAGGTGGGGGGGAATAAACCTAAGGGGGGGGGGTATAAAACTTAGAAAGGGGCTAGGGGATATTGCAAGGGAAGGGTATTGACTAAACATATCTATATTCCCCTCCACACAATAATGAAGGAAGATACTTCAAGATTGTTTAAGAAAACATATTTTCAGCCGGAAACTATTTCACATTCCATGAATATATGCAAAAAAAATTGTTTAGAGAAAACTTTTTCAACCCGCTCTGGAAGCTCTGGAGTCTGGATTTTTTTTTTTCCTTTACCGCCTTGGAATTTTTTTCTTTTTTTTTTCGGCCTTTTGGTTTTAAAAAATTTAAGAATAGAAACCAACTGTTTCCGTTTCAATTTCGTAAACTCGATTTTTACCGAAAAAAATGTTTGTTTCCTAGAACAAAATTTACACTTTGTTTTCTTTTCTCCGAAATTTCCGAATTCCGGGCCGAGGGTTACCCACAAAAGATGAGACTGTAAAGACGACCAGAAACTATTTAAAATTTACGATTCCGAGGTTAAATTAAGTCCTCCGCCTTGACTATAATTTTTTTATGGCTTATGCAAGGATTATGACAAAGAAATAACCAGGATTACAGTTGATGGGGTATCCTGAATATAAGGAAACAGACAGTTAACAATTCTGTACAGTCGTCTCTGAAGTCTCATTCCTTGTGGGTAACCCTGTATATAAATCGGATGAGAATTTCTAAACTGTAAACTGCACCACGTCAAACTGAAGTAAACTGCACCACGTCAAACTGAAGTAAACTGCACCACGTCAAACTGAAGTAAACTGCACAACGTCAAACTAAAGTAAACTGCACAACGTCAAACTAAAGTAAACTGCACAACGTCAAACTAAAGTAAACTGCACAACGTCAAACTAAAGTAAACTGCACCACGTCAAACTAAAGTAAACTGCACCACGTCAAACTAAAGTAAACTCCACCACGTCAAACTATAGTAAACTGCACCACGTCAAACTAAAGTAAACTGCACGTTAGATTGAAATCTTAAAATAGATGAGCTGAGAGGTCCTGAAGTCGTACCAATGATTACGCATAAATTTACCTTTCTTCACAAAGATTCAGCTCATGCTTATAAAAAGTCTCATCAATTTTTAAGACAGGGTCGACTTTGAAGTGTCACAACGCCTTGGGCTTTGGTTTTACAGCTCTAACTCATTTTTGCTTTTCTGTAGCCCTTTATATGTACATTTTAGCACTGTAAAGCACTTGAGGGCTTGAGACCTTTAAGTCACAGTGTTCTTCCGTCTAGTTTCCAGTAGCAAAGACCGTCATATTATATACATTATATACCATCTTATATATTTAATCATAAACCGCAATCTAAAACTTGCATGATCTGTGCCGGTCAAGTAGGTTATAGTGTATAGAGTGATGATGTACGCTAGTCCTTTACTAATTTTATAGGCCATAAACTATACCGAGAGCGTACTGCATATTTGTTTATTGTAAGGAGGTTCTGGCCTAACATTAGTATATCATTATTAGTAAACAGTTGTAAGTGTACAGTACAGCTAACTGAGCTTACAGGTAGGAAACTATCATCCCCCTGGTGCCGGTACAAAATGTACTGTAAATGCATTCAGTAGTACTGTCCACTGTCCGGTTCGGTACCAGCAGTACAATTGTAAAAAGCTGTACAGAAGTTGTTTTCAAAGAGTAAAATAATTAAAAAGTTGTTAAATTAGTGTCAAAGTTGACGAGCTTACTACTCCTCAAACTCAGGTTCAGGCAGGGTTTAATATGAAATAATCAAACCATAAAATATTTTTATAAGGCCCTGATCGTTTTATCGCCCGGTAATTAATCATTGACTGACTATAGCTTTTAAAAATTGTTTTTAAAAATTAACATAGATACAATAAATTAAGAAAGAACATGTCACTTTATCATTTTATAATAATAGTCATTTGAAACCTCTCTCCACCACCCACCTAGTACAGTAAAAATATAATATTAGAAATATTCTAATTCAATTAAAATACGATTTACGAAAAAATATTTAATATTATTTTTTCAATTTAGAATAAAAATCTAAATCCATTAAGTTCAAAAAGCATTGTTAGATTGGTTGGTTTATAACCTTTTAGGCCCAGCACTCATAGCAACAAAATGTTTTGTAAACAAATTACTTATATTCAATCAACCAATCAACCAATATGTCAATAATCCTTTTTCCAACCTACTCCTTCAGTTTTCAATTTACTTTCCATTTGGTACAACACTCTTATACACAACACATCAATTTGGGTTTTAAATGAATAAAACACAAGTTTAAAAATTTGAAAAGTTTCAAACCTGATTTCTGTTTAAATATTCAAAGCTGGTTTGTATTATAAGTTTCCAGATCTGGTTCCCGTTAAAAGTTTTGAAACCTGGTTTTGAAACGTGGTTTCTGTTTAAGTTTCAAAGCCTGGTTTCTCTTTAAAAGTTTCCAGAACTGTTTATATTTCAAGTTTAAAAATTGCCTTCAAAAGTTGGTTTGTCTCTAGTTTCAAAACCTAGTTTCTGCTAAAAGTTTCCATAACTGCTGTCTTTAATAAGTTTTTCAAGTTAGGAATGAAAAAAACCATGCAGAAAGGATTGCAACATTGAACAAGTCCAAATTAAGCCCTGATCCCGGCTTTATAATCTCCATCACAAAACTCTATTTGTTTGAAAAATAAGACCTGAAACTATATTTAACCCTGGTCAAGGATTATGATAGTTCTGAAGTAAAGTTTGCACGAGCCACAGCTCATCATGCTACCAGCAGACAAGGTTAGGAAACAATGAAAGGGAATTTAAACGTGATTTTCAGTGACCCTCTATTTAAAGAGTGACACATCAGATTCGCAACGATACCCTTTAAACCTTTTTTCTGATCAAGGATGAGAATAATGTACTTTTGAATGTACTTTTTCAGCTGAAAAAGGATTATGTTTTGAACTATTTTTCTGTTCATGAAAATTTACAGAATATATACAGCTAGAACCAGAAAACTATGGAATAGGATGTCGACTTTAACATGAGACACAGCAAATGTACATCGTAAACAAACCCATTCTACTTAATAAGTGAGTTAATGAGTCACTATATTTGCTTTGTAACAACATCACAACATCAAATACACTTAAGTATTGCTATCTTAATTTTACTATTCCACAGCTTTCGGGTTTATGGGTGATCGAATTTTCCAAAAGTTGCCTCTAACAAATTGGATATTTAAAAATTTTTAAAATCCACAAAATTATTTTTTGTTTTTGTTTTACAATGTATATAAAGAGAACATTTCACAATTAAAAAAGAAGAATTTATAAATAAATATACAATACATTATTATATAGTATATAATTAAAAAAAAAAAATAATATAAGATACTGGACTTTCAGGGTGCTCCGCGCTCATCTTTTATTTCAATTCAACATTTTCTCTTTTATAACAAAATTTCGTGGATTTTCAAAATTTAATGAAAATCGAAGTTTTTAGGAGGCCAATATTTGAAATTTTGATCATTAATATTTATAAACCTTCCCATGTAAGGTCCCACACAAAAGTTGGACCTGATCGGTTCAGCCGTTTTGGCGTTTATTGGATACAAACAGACAAGCAAAGTATATGTATTTAGATTTATCGGCATGAAAGTTTCTTCAGAACTCAGAAGTAAAGTTTCTTTTACATTACTTTTACATTACTTTTTCACTTTCCCTTTTTAACAATCATTTTCATTCCCACATAGACCTATTGAAACAAAAGATAATTATAATTATTATTATAAATAATGAGAGAAAAAAAAATATTGTACTTTTTATAGCAAGAACTTTAGTGTTTCTTTTATTATCCAATTAAAAAGCCACTTTTAAACTATTTTCAAAAGGAAAGAAGAATATATTAAATAGAAATTTTTGTTCTCTTTCTAATTCTGAAAGCAATGGCCATTATTTTGTAGATTCTGTGTAAATTGTTGGTTTTCGTTTTAGCTTTCTATTGCATGCATCTTTTCAATTGTTTAATCTATACAAGTTTACAAGAAGGGTAAATTTTACTTCATTTCAGAATGTTTAAGAAATCAGTTCTCTTCAATACCTCCAACATCAGACTTTGAGGAGGACTGGAGCCAGCATGAAACAGATGAAGAGAAGCAGATAATTGATCTGGTGGTTAATATTGGGGGAAGGGAGTTGGAAAAGGTAAGCTTGCTGGTTAATCGTAGGGGAATTAACAAACTAAACGGAGAAACAATTTCTGGAGGAAAGTGGAGGAAAACAACTTTGCCAATTCATATTGGAAATCAGTACCAAGACAATTACACAAACTCGAATCAAGAACATCTGCACTCCATTCAAAGCCAGTCCAGTCAAGAGGGCTCATTAGGATTAAGAACACCTACCAGTCGATCACTGAGTCCAGTGTTTCTTGAATATAAAGAAAAACGTCCCGGTCTTAGGAGACAAAATACCTTTGTTGAAACTTCATGCCAAACAACACAATGCACTGTAACTGTATTGGACAAGGAATTTCAAACAGAGAATAGTCAAGTTCACCTTCAAAACCAAACAGAAACACAAACTGATTTGAAACAGCACACAGAGTCATCTTGTCAAACTGAAGTCTTGTGTCTGGATGAACAAAGCATACAATGCATTATAGAGAAGACATGTAGTAACATAGAGGTGCAAACAGAACTCAGTGCTGAATCAAATGATGGTAAAAATTTCTCTGAATTACCTGACAACCATGAAAGATGTCAACCTGATATTTTACTGACCAAAACACAGCCCCCTAAAAAGCACATTACAAATAATGTAACACAAACAAATTTACCCTCTCTTACAAATAGTGAAGCACAGACAGTAACTGAGGAAAAGGTTGTTAGAAAATCGCCCAATCAAGCAGACAGAAACTCTACTTTTATCAAACATAACACCTTAACAGATGAAATTGTTTTTAGGGTTCTGTTGGAACATGTCGAAGAGTCTTTCTTTGACAAAGAATCAGTCAAATCTGATATTATGAATGCTTTAAAAGTTTCTTCTGAATCTGATCCTGGGGTAAACGACTGTGGCCGAAGCCCATCCTTTGTATCTTTGGATGGAGTGCAAAGAGCACTCTCTGATACACACTACACAGCATGGAATGATGGTATGAAGCTACAGATAGACATTTCCCGCTCTGTAAATTACATGGATTTATCAAAACTAGGTAATGAAGGAGAGACCCCAAATTCAGATGAAATCTGGGTCAACGTAGAGGATGATAATAAGTTCCTAACAAGTGACACTGAAACTTATTCTGTTGCAACTGATAAGATATCAAATGTGGCAACTTTCAGGGGGCATGTAGTTGGAGCTAATGCTGAAATGTCACATTTTATGAGAAGTGTGTCAGAAACAGAGTTATTGGAACTTGGAAATGAAAGTTTGATTAGTGACCTCGATGCACAACAATTCTCAGGAGTACAACTTGCTACAATGATTCATCATGAAATGGAACCTGTCAAGGAGAGCCTTAATTCTACAGGACAAACTATTTCAGGGATTGCTGATACTTTGGTGAACATTCAAACAGGAGTTGATAACTTGTGTTGTCATGTTACACAGATGAAATCAAAAGTTCTTTCAAATGGAGAAAAAGAAAATGAACTGTTTGATGGAGATGACAACAAAATTGAGATTATGAAAAATGGTAAGCTCAATGGCAAATCTGATGAGTTAGTAGACATGATTATGCTAAAGCTAGAGAAGGTTTTAAAAATCAGGGATGATCAACTGGACCAGGCAATTCATGTTTTAAAATCTGATAATGAACATCTCCGGAAAGAACTGCTAGAATCTAGAAACCATGATGCACAAATACAACACAATAATTCAATAGAGCAACAAATGAATGAGCTTTTAGAAAACATGAGAAAACTTAAACCGAATTCTCCAATATCATCTGCCTCCTCGATTGAGGCCAAACAAAGAGAAACTCGGAAAAAGAAAAGAAGAAGTAAAAGTAAAAGCAGCTCAAGAATGACAAAAGGTTTAGATTACTTAACTTCTTCTGATGAGGATTTGTCAGAGAAAACTGTTAAACCAATAAGTTCATTGAAAATGTTGGCGCCAAACAAAGTTCTTGTTGACACTGAACAACAAACATATGAATCTCTGAACACCCACCAAGAATGTCAAACAATAGACTTAACAACAGCAGATGTGAGCACTCTTACAGATGTTCTGAAAGATCAGGATGATGCTGTCATTAAAAAAGATCAAGATGGAAAGAGGCTATCTAGATCAAATAGAAAAGAAAAATTTAACAAGCATGATAAAATTGAAGAGGTTACTGATTCAATGACATTTCTTGGCCAGGGACATGATGCAGACGGTGGAACTCCTTCCACTGATGATGCGATCTGTAATGAAGAGGTAATCTCTCAAGATCCTAAAGAAGTAAAGAAGAAATCTCCTTCTGTCAAAATGCCTACAAAAAACAAAGAAAATGAGAAGACCACTTCGCAAGCAGGAAAAAGCCAATCACTTGACAGGAAAAAAAAGGATGTGAAGGATAAAGCATTACAAAAAAGTAAGTCTGTTGAAAGAAAGCCTGTAGTTAAAGAAGTAAAAATAAAAGAGAGTCTTGTGGAGAAAAATAAATCAAATGACAAAAAAATTTTAAGGGATAAAAACAATGATAAAAAGGCAGGGGACAAAAAACCAGAGGATAAAAAAGAGAAGAAAATAAGAAATGATAAAGATAAGTCTAAACAGTTATCAACTAATCCAAGTTTATCTACCACCAATGCTACTATAAGTAAGATAATAGAAGGAGATGATTTCAAAATTACAATAACTTCAAACCAAGAACTTCAATCATGTGAGCTTTCAGATTTGGAAAATAGTTCATCCCCTAGGAAAAAAATTATTGTGACTCCAAAAATGCCAGATAAAAAGGATATTATCAAAGAAGAAAAACACCAGGAGGCTAAATCAAAAAATGGAAGAATTCCTGTGCATAAACAGTACATCAAGGAGAAGAAAGGTATTCCACCTCCTGAACAATATCCAGCAGCTCGACCACCTGCAGATCAAATACCAACACCGTCACTCCCATCATCATCCATGTCGCCTGCGTACCCTGTTTATTATGATTGTCCTGGATATAATCACAACCTTCCACCAACCCCAACACAGGACTATTCAATATGCTCCAATACATATCCAATCTCAGGTAGAAACACACAAATGAGCATGTTTGAGGGGGAAGTTATTACAATGCTCATTAATCAAGAGTCCAGGGACTCAAATGTTTATGATGCTCCTTTTGGTATCCCAGACTTTAATGAAGTTAGGCAGTCTCCTGATGGAGCATACAGTTATGCAATTGAAGGAACTATTCCATCAAGTATGAGCAATTTATCAGATTTTAAATATGATAATGAGGAAGAATGTAGTGATGGCATGGAGAGGGATGTTATAATGGAATTTGTAGTGATGGAGGAATCAATGAAAAGGCATAAATTTCATCCTAAGAGATCATCACCCTTCAGAGGGTATGTAGAGAAAGTAAAGCATAGAGTCATACGTGAATTTGTTCATTCAGAAAGGACTGCCAATAAAAGATCCAAAATTAAAAGCAATCCAGCAGATATTCCAACAAAGCCCGCGAGTGTTCGTCAAAAATACAGACGGAAATTATGGAGAACACGAGCCCAGTCTGTGTCAACTGAAAAACTTAGCAAAATAAACTCTTCAATTGAAAATGCCAAAGAAATCCTTCAACAATCAAAGCGAAATTGTTTTAGCACTGATCGTCTTCCAATGCTAAGTGCAGCTGAGGAGGAAAGAATAATAAGAATCAAAAAGTATGAGGATGACTCTGAAAATTTATTAGAAAGTAAGCGTCATTATGAAATGAGAAAAAATAACAAACAATCTAAAAAATGCAACAAAGATGTTCTCATCTATGAGAAAGGGCCTTTAAAATATTCAGAAAATTTTAGCAATAATAAGGAATCAGACAGTGGAATAGAATCACAAAGTTCAAAAGAAAACTCTTCAGAAACTATGGTGATTGAATCTTCTAGTGAAAGCGGAGTAGAAGTAAAGAATCCAAGATTGGAACCTATAGACAATTCTGTTAAACGCATCTTATCTCCTGAGATAACCCCTGTGACGGTTGAATGTTTTATAGTCTCAAGAGGGTGGCAAATTGACCAGGCTCAGCTAACAAATGCTCTTGCCAAGTTGGATGGTATTAATTTTGTCCGATTGCAAATTGCAAATACGATGAATCGTGTATTAGAAAACATTAGACCAAACAATGATGTTGTTCTGGTTCACATCGGCTCCCAAGAAATAGGCGAGGCTTGCCACAGCATATCAAATGAAGATTCTGTTGCAGGTAATGAGTTTGTAACATATAAAGATTAAATTAGTTAAAATTCAAAAAACATTTGCAAGAATACCACAATATCAAAAACCACTTGATCGAAATTCAGGAGTTGCTCGCGAAAAGTGTACACTAGCAGTTAAGGATGCAAACATGTTTTAATACCGAATTAGCTGTTATTTTCACATTCCCTTTTCAACTCTTTCTTTCTCATACCCTCTCACTCTTTTTTAATATTTCTTCTATATCTCCTTTTTTCTCTTTCTTTTTCCTTCTTTCTCTATCTTTCTCCTTCTTTCTCTTTCTTTCTCCTTCTTTCTCTTTCTTTCTTCTTCTTTCTCTTTCTTTCTCAATCTTTCTCCTTCCTTCACCTTCTTTCTCCTCCTTTCTCTTTCTTTTTCCTTCTTTCTCTTTCTTTTTCCTTCTTTCTCTTCCTTTCTTCTTCTTTCTCTTTCTTTCTCTTTCTTTCTACTTCTTTCTCTTTTTTCTCCTTTCTCTTTCTTTCTCTTTCTTTCTCCTTCTTTCTCTTTCTTTCTCCTTCTTTCTCTTTCTTTCTTTTTCTTTCTCCTTCTTTCTCCTTCTTTCTCTTTCTTTCTCCTTCTTTCTCTTTCTTTTTCCTTCTTTCTCCTTCTTTCTCTTTCTTTTTCCTTCTTTCTCTTTCTTTCTCCTTCTTTCTCTTTCTTTCTCCTTCTTTCTCTTACTTTCTCCATCTTTCTCCTTCTTTCTCCTTCTTTCTCCTTCTTTCACTTTCTTTTTCCTTCTTTCTGTTTCTTTCTCCTTCGTTCTCTTTCTTTCTCCTTCTTTCTCTTTCTTTCTTCTTCTTTCTCTTTCTTTCTCCTTCTTTCTCTTTCTTTCTCCTTCTTTATCCTTCTTTCTCCTTCTTTCTCTTTCTTTTTCCTTTTTGCTCTTTCTCTTTCCTTCTTTCTCTTCCTTTCTTCTTCTTTCTCTTTCTTTCTCTTTCTTTCTTCTTCTTTCTCTTTCTTTCTCCTTCTTTTTCATTTTTCTCCTTTCTCTTTCTTTCTCCTTCTTTCTCTTTCTTTCTCCTTCTTTCTCTTTCTTTTTCCTTCTTTCTCCTTCTTTCTCTTTCTTTCTCTTTCTTTCTCCTTCTTTCTCCTTCTCTCTCTTTCTTTCTCCTTCTTTCTCCTTCTTCCTCTTTCTTTTTCCTTCTTTCTCTTTCTTTCTCCTTCTTTCTCTTTCTTTTTCCTTCTTCCTCTTTCTTTCTCCTTCTTTCTCTTTATTTTTCCTCCTTTCTCTTTCTTTCTCCTTCTTCCTCTTTCTTTCTCCTTTTTTCTCCTGCTTTCTCTCTTCTTTTCTTTTTCTCCTTCTTTCACCTTCTTCACCTTCTTTCCCACTCTTTTTTCTTGTTTCTCTTTCTCCTTATATTGTTTATTTCCATTTTAATGCATAACAATGCAGTACGCTTTAGCAGTACTTAATTGTAATAACAAGTGTCTGCGACTGCTTATGTACACAATGTACACAGGTTTTTGATAAACTCTTGAATTTCAATCAAGTGGTATTCTTCCAAGGAGTATGAATTAGAAGGGAGATACAACTGACGCGGCCCGCCCTACCATATGATTATACATGCTTTGCAGACGGTATATTATTTGTATAAGAAATATTCAGAATAGGTTATTGTATACGCGGTGATTGTACATCATATGGTAGGGCGGGGCGCGTCAATTATATCTCTATTTTCCTTATATTCTATTTCATTATCCTTCATTATTCTTCCGAATATTCTACTAAATATCAACCCAGACAGCTAAACATTTAATCTAATACTTTTCAGGGATGGCGGGAAGTATTGCTACAGTTTATTCCAAGCATATCATTACTGCGTGCAGATCTTTCAGGGATACAAGTTTTGTTATATCTCTTCCTATTCCTAGAAGTACACCAACAACACCAGGAGATTGTCTCCAATTTCATGAAAGACTAAGAAATGCCTTCAATTCTTGTCTGAAAGCAAATATTCGAGAGTTTGATAATGTCACTCTTTGCACTAATGACAACCTCGCCACTGAGGAAGGTCAACCCAACAGTAAATACTATTCGGACAGTATTCATCTGAGCAGTGCTGGGATGCGAAAGCTAACAAGAAACTGGGAAACTGTTATCAACAAGATGATTAGAACCTCAGATGGACATGTGCTCTGCAGGTAAACTATATATTGGTATCTATGTATATTGAATCCCCATGATTTAAAAAAGTCTTAAGATATTTTACAGTTTCGATGTTTTATTGTCTTCTAATAAAAATGAGTTAACCTTTATTTATATCTTCACAAACATGTACACAATATTCACACAGACTCTAACTCATCACACATCAATCATTTAGAAAAGTTTTGAGAAAGTGGGTCTCCTTTTTATAGGGAAAAATAGATAAAATCGTAATTTACGACCAATCGCGGGTAAACGGCGGGAGTAACTATGAGTACCCTTGGCAACGCTGGGTTTTCAAGCTAGTATAGAATAAAGTTTGAAATTAAAAGAACTATTCTATATTAAAACTATATTAATAAGATAAAGCAGTCATAAAACTCAGACTACCATGGTAGTCTGAGTTTTATGACTATAAAAAGGAGACCCACTCAACGTAGAATCTCAAAACCAAGCTAAGAACATTCACGTGGTTCTTTCTCCCGAGTTCCCCATTACAAATTTGAGGCAAATTGGTCAAGGGTTCTGGAATTATGACCAGACATCCAAATATACAAACATACTGACACCCACACATAGATGACTTCTATATATACAGGATGAGTCAAATAAAGTGTGATTAGCGGCGTCTGGTGCAAAATTTTACTTTTTTGTGCAACTCTCCACACTGCTCTTTTTTCAATATTTTTTTGGACATATTTTTTTGGTACACTGTAACTTAACAGATTGAGACACAGACGCATATATAAACCATTGTAATTAGCACAGATGAATAAAGGCTGAGTAAGAATAATCTCTACCAATAGGTTTGCATCTATATAACATCATAACGTTACTAAATACTGGCGATGAGGTCTAAAAACAATTTATTTGTGTGCAAGCTTTTTTGCTAAAAGGAATTGAGTTTTTGCCAAAAATTAAAATTTTCTAATCCCTATATCGTTGCAACAAACCTATGATATTTCAAACTTAGAGTAGTTAATCTAACAGAATTCTATATTCGAAATATCTAAGGAAATAGCATCAGGAATGCAAAGATATAGGGATTAAAAATCAGAGTTTGTGGCCAAAACTTAATTCCTTACTTTTCAATTTGATGAGATATTCTAAATATTTCAGGCGTTCCTCTGAATCCAGTAGCATTACTAGCAGCTCATCTGCGGGTTCCTCTACAAGTAAATCATCTGTAATTAGAAAGGAACCATGGAAACCATATTGAGAATAGGATTTTTATATTGCAGCCATGCTTATAATTCATCGACTACTCAAGTCCTGAAATTCAGGAATTTTTGGTCACAGTTACAAACAATAAGGAAAAATAGAAAAATATGTTTAGATAAAATATTTGATGGATTTAAAACATCATGATTTGGATATCTTGTATTATTCTTTGAAGTTATTAAGCAAAAGAGCATGTCAGCTTTATGTTTGAAGAAAAAGTAACTTTCTCTGATGCTTTTTTTGAATATTAATCAATTTTTTACATCGTACATTGTTCGTAAAAGTTTTGTAATAAAATAGGCACTTCGCAATAAAATAACTCATGTACATAATATTTTAAAATAAATAACGTAATGATGGCATTTCTCATTTATACATTTATAGAAATTTGAACTATAAAACCCACAAATGAAAAAATAAAATCTAGTCATAGATTTGTTGAATATGTCAAATTTTTACAAAGTATTTTCGAAAAATGAAAGTAGGTATAGGATAAAATCTTATCTACTAAAAAAATAGATTTTGATATAAATTGTCCTCAACGGGGTTTCCCTTACCCCTTTTCGTTTTTCTCGAATCCTCGCTTTAAAGTGGATTAAATATAATGTTGTCATGTGATACAGCAGAAATCACGTAACCAGTATACTGCACTGCCATTGGTTGAAGTTCTGGTGACGTAAATACGGACTATACGTCATTATATTATCAATTATATCTATAAAAAATGCAAAATAAAAAAATTATAATAGGAGCAAACCTGAGATTCTCAGGCTCCTGTGGGATATCGTCGTTTTCCTGTGGGTTATCGTCGTTACGAATTTGTTGAATGTGATCTGTTTAATACAAAATACAAAATTGCATNTTGAACCTTTCATATTTCAAATTTAGATTATTTTATCTGACAGAACTCATAATTTGAAATATCAAACGTTTACGAAATAGTGAGTTGCAAAAATAAAGGGATTTAAACACTGTTATCACAGTGCCTGAAGTGCTAGATAAAGAAGTAGAGCAAATTTTTAGGTAAAATCAAGTCCAAAGGCTTTGCAACACTTAAAAGTAGGCCAAGTCTCAAATAAGTGTAAATATCGTTTTGAACTATGTGCAGATAATGTGCAGATAATGTGCAGATAATGTGCACAGATGATGTACATCTATGATGGAGGGAGGGTTGCCAGACTATCCTTGTACCAGGGCAGTTTCTCTTTATCCTAAAATAGTTTGGGGTCAATCTGCTACCTGATGGAATAGTTTGGGGTCAATCTATTGCTACCTGATGGAATAGTTTGGGGTCAATCTGCTACCTAATGGAATAGTTTGGGGTCAATCTACTGCTACCTGATGGAATAGTTTGGGGTCAATCTGCTACCTAATGGAATAGTTTGGGGTCAATCTACTGCTACCTGATGGAATAGTTTGGGGTCAATCTGCTACCTGATGGAATAGTTTGGAGTCAATCTACTGCTACCTGATGGAATAGTTTGGGGTCAATCTACTGCTACCTGATGGAATAGTTTGGGGTCAATCTGCTACCTAATGGAATAGTTTGGGGTCAATCTACTGCTACCTGATGGAATAGTTTGGGGTCAATCTGCTACCTGATGGAATAGTTTGGAGTCAATCTACTGCTACCTGATGGAATAGTTTGCGGTCAATCTTCTGCTACCTGATGGAATAAATGTTAAACATCTGTTAAAGATATTAATGTTTTTCATCTAATTTTGGACCACGCACTGTTTTTTAAGGAATTTAGTCTTTGCCCCAAACTTGAATTTATCATTCCTATATCTGTAAAACCTGACGGTGTACGTACACCTATGATATTTGAGTATGAAATATCTAAGCTTTATGATATTGGATTGCGTGTAAAGATAAAGTCATTAGAAAATCAGAGTTTGTGGCAAAGACTCCTTTTCTTTACGTATTAATGCTATAGTATAATTATGCTTGGTTTATTTAAGGTTACAATGCAAGAAAAGTTATTTCAGAGGTGTACGCATCTTTTGTACTGCAGTGTACTGTCTCTGGGCGGTGATGTAAACACAAGTCGGATGTCGAAGCCTGACATGGGATCCATCTTTTACATAAATAATCAATGAAATATTCTGGTCATAGGAAACTGTTTTGTGATTTATAAAAATTATCAAAATTTAATGCTTTTAATCTCCTCGGAAACTAAACGAACATTGATGCATCTATTCTTGTTTACAAATTCCGTCCAGAGAGAACTGGTTTCAATATGTACGCAGAGTATACGCAACTGCAATTATCTTTCCTTTCATCATTAGTA
Source organism: Eurytemora carolleeae (assembly GCF_000591075.1). Classification (NCBI taxonomy): domain Eukaryota; kingdom Metazoa; phylum Arthropoda; class Copepoda; order Calanoida; family Temoridae; genus Eurytemora; species Eurytemora carolleeae. Next base: position 78,074 of record NW_019397358.1, read on the forward strand.
CCTTGGCAGTACTGTATACTGTATATTACAGTGAGGGTCATATATGAACAAAGTTCTAAAGTTTGGCTCCACGATGTGAAAAGTTTTATTTACTCACCCTGTTTTATTAGTTTAGGAGCTCGTATTGGCTCCTTTCTAGAAATATATAATTTACATGCAAAACAACCTATATAGCTAGTAACCACTCTCTTCCTAATGATGTTATGATCACTCAAAATAAACTGAAATTCATCAAAAAATCAAAAAATAGGATGGGATCATGTTATTGTTAGGCAGGTTAGAATACGCCTAAAGGGACTGCAGACGTAATTTTATGTGACTCTTCTTTTCAAAAGCGACTAGTCCGATTCACAACAGCAGTACCCTTTTAAACTTTTTTTGGAACAATATAATGTGGAAAACATCGTCGTTTATTCTAGCTTAATTCTGACAATTCCCTCAATTGATTCTTCTGAGAAATACCCAAATCACTTTTAAAATAAAGAGAATATCACAATTGAAAATAATCAATTATCAGCCAGACAAATTAGGATATCTAATTCATTCTAAATCAGAGAACACTTTATTAGGTACCGGTCGCCCCAGTCTAAAACTTGCATGGTCCGTGCCGGTACAACATGTACTGTACATACATTCAGTCGTACTGTACAGCACGTTTTATGCTTCAAATGTAGCCTGGCAAAATCTCAGTGCGTTGCTAATAGAATATGCCACTTATTAAATAGAGGTTCTCTTAAAATTACGCTTACATTGCAGGCGCGTAGTGGAGGTTCAGCCTAAATGGCGCTAATTAGTTTAGGAGCTCGTATTGGCTCCTTTCTAGAAATATATAATTTACATGCCAAACAACCTAAATAGCTAGTAACCACTCTCTACCTAATGATGTTATGATAACTCATACTAATGATGTTATGATCACTCAAACTAAAACTGAAATTCAGCAAAAAATGACATCAAATAATAGGATGGGATCATGTTATTGTTAGGCAGGTTAGAATACGCCTAAAGGGACTGCAGATGTAATTTTATGTGACTCTTCTTTTCAAAAGCGACAAGTCCGATTCACAACAGCAGTACCCTTTTAAACTTAGTGGAGGTTAAGCCTAGGAGGTTGCACTTTTGGCACCGAAATTTTTTTTGAAAGTAAATTGAAAAAGTAAAAAGTCTGGGAAAATAGTTTGTTTAATAAATTCAAAACAAAATATAATTTAACGATTGTTAATTAACAAATAATTTACTACATGTCTACTTGTTTTAACCCAATGTAAATTAACTAAATTTATGAAAATATGCGAGGCGGTGAATTACAGTAGAAACCAGAAAACAGTAAAGTTCCATCGTCTATACGCAATATCCCCTCTACTGAACTTCTGACCTACTAACTTTCCGACCCACTGCAGTATCAAATCTACGACGGCTGTTTTGATTTCTATTATTTCAGGGTTAGGACAGAAAATACATTTTCTAGGCCGAGCAGCGGCTAGGACAGGCTAGGGGGCCGAGCGCCGCGGCTAGGACAAGCTAGGGGGCCGGGTGCTGCGGCCACATGTCCAACCTACGGCTGTAAAACCACGTGCTACAGTCATAACCGGAAAACTCTGAAATAGGAAGACGACTTTGTATCAATACTTTTGTGTTTTTATGTTGTTAGAAAGCAAATAGTTTTCCTAGACACTTATTAAATCACAAATCAAATTGGGTCTTTTTAAACGGACCAACTTCTGTTTCCCGTGCTTATTGGACTAACTAAAGTCATAATTTGAGTTTAAAAGTCGTTTTTCTATTCCAGAGTTTTCTGGTTATCACTGCAATATAGCGGATGTCCTTCAGATGTAAAACCACGTGCTAGTATAGCAGATGTCCTACAGCTGTAAAACCACGTGCTGGTATAGCGGATGTGGCGTAGGTCAAAAGTTGAGTATACCGGATATGCGTAGGTCGAAAAATGCACCATTCAGAAAAATAATAAATTCTCGTCGTCTTTGTTTATATTTTGAGATTTTATAATTTGAATATTTCTAAAAACTGTCTTGAAAATTTCTAGAGATATTCAGAGCTGAAAACTTTAGAATGGTGGATATCGAGATTAATGCTTGATCCTCTCTTTTTCTTAATATCGAACCTAACCTAATCTTGTACTTGTATCCTGAAAATTCAACCATTAACCAATCAGAGTCGCGTATATGAAGCCGATAAATTTGAAATTTTGCACGCCATTTAAGATTATATACAGAAACGGGAGGAACTCTCTAATTTAGAAAAACCGGTTTTTGATTTTTCTCCACTTTATCCAAGAAAGAACGGTTTAAGAAGAAAATCACATGTGAGTCCATTGGATACTCAGATTTAGTGATCGGTATTAAGTTTTCAGCTCTGGTGCAACAATTGAACAATATTTCTTAGGTAAAAGAAAAAAACAGAAACGACGATTGTTCCACAGTTTTCTGGTTCTCTCTGTATTATTGTTAAAATTAAATTTTGAATGTGAAACTATTACCAGGCGCTCTGGGTCCGCCAGCTCCCATAATTCTAGATCTGGATGCAAGGATAGATATTCATCCAAAGCCGCTGAATACCAACTAGATATATCATTAGTTTTCAACCTTCAATTCATCATTAGTTTTCAACCTTCAATTCATCATTAGTTTTCAACCTTCAATTCATCATTAGTTTTCAACCTTCAATTCATCATTAGTTTTCAACCTTCAATTCATCATTAGTTTTCAACCTTCAATTCATCATTAGTTTTCAACCTTCAATTCAT